>NC_056735.1:487593236-487898236 GCF_019279795.1 Protopterus annectens
AGTCTAGGAAGGAGAATGTTTATTCTTTTGACAAAAGGTTCACTTAACTACAATAATCTGGAGTTATAGGAGGCCTATATTTATTCCCCATGGTTTTACTTCTGGGGTAGCTCTTGGCTTGTTTTGTATATGTTATCTTGCCCTTAGTTTCAAATGTGGAAGTGAGTGTGGAAGTAAGCTGTGGGACTGATACTGTGGTAGTGCCCTTGAATATGTGACAGATTCTACAGCTGGCAGGAAGTTTATTTTACTCTTTTGCAAAATAAACACATTACATCTATTTAGGAAGACTGAAGAACAGCATTTGAGTTGACTGAGAGGACTGAAATTAAAACACAACTTCTGCTCTTAAGCCTTTAATATGTTTTTATTGCTGACATGATGTAGAGCAAGACAGATGCAAGTAATTAAACAAAACAGTTCTGTACAAATATATAACTGATCTATACAAGTATATTTTATGTAATGCAAATTTCTTTCATTCATTTAGGTGTGTGGAAGTATTTTATATTTATGTAAAAGCTGGTAGAACTGAAGAACCATATGTCAGCATCACCAGAAAAAAACAGATTCCCAGAGATGGCTGTACAGATGAAATTGAGAAAGAAGTTGGCCAAGCTGAAGGAAAACTCTTCACACATAGATCTGCATTCAGCAGGAGTTCTGTAGTGCAGGCTTCACTGGGTTCAGCTCCTCAGCTCACACTTCAGCTGTACATAAGTGTTCTGCAAAAAGAAGTTACAGTGCCAAGAGGTAAGATGCATGGCTGGTACACTGTAGCTTATAAGAATCAGTGGGTGCTGTATGGATTGCAGCACCATATATGGTTATATATTTGCTCCTTTGTAACTAAGTTGCTATATTGCATGCTTTTTGTACCCATAATTCTGAGCATTTATACAACCTATAAAAAAACATCTGTAGTATTTAAACATTTTAAGTTAATTTTTGAATTTTATAACAACCCCCACTCACACATTTGCACAAGCACACACACAGTTGAAAGCATTCACACAAATACTCATGCCTGGGTCTTTAATTTTACATTGTAGCATGAAATAACTCTCTCTCCCCCTCACACACACACACACACACACACACACACACACACACACACACACACACACACACACACACACAAAAATTGACACATGTACTGACCCTATATTTTGCTATGCCTTGCATCCTTCCTTCTGCTCCACTGCAGACTCTCTTTCCTAACATGCAAATCTTTTTATTCTCTTTCCACGTACCACCTCTGACTTCATTAATTCTTGGATTTTTCTACCATCTGTCTAATGTACATGCTCCTGTAAAGAGAAACTCTTTATTCTCCCAGAAAGCCTACAGGCTCCCACTCCTTTCTGCTTCCCCCAAACCAGATTGAATTTACATTGAACACTGTGGCATACCTTTCTACGTTCAACATTGCCAGACGCCCAGTCTCACGAACCTTTAGCAGTGAGTTCTAGATGTTTTCCCACATCACTCATAACTATCCATAGTCTTCTAAATAATTTCTGTTCTTCTTTGAATGAATCTCCTAATAGCTAATTGGTGTAGTAAAATATTTGTGATTGCTTCAATTATGAATATGGGAATAATGAGACCAGAAAATTGTAAGACAAGAATGTCGAGGACCACAGACGTAAACAGCTGGACTTGTCCCTCTTCTGGACCCATGTTAGCACTTATTTTTGTGTCCATGCTGGTTGGGAGGTTCGATATTTGACATTGTAGCTCATGTGGTCCTCGACATTCCTGTTTTATGATCTTCTGGTCTAGTTATTTCTGTATTTGCAATTGTAGCAATCACAAATACAATATTAAATTGGCTTGTCATATACAGCACTGTTGCTACACAACCATTGCACAATGTTTTTTCTACCATTTTTTAGTTTCATGATTAGCATACTCATCCCCAAGTCTACCTCCTCATTAATATTAATACCGACTTTAATTACTTTTTTGTCATAAGGATGCATTCAGCTGCACAGACTGAAAGGGTCACACGTGCCTCTGCTCTCTACATTCTAAATATCAGCTGTAAGTGTTTTCACTAGGACTTCCATGACCAAGATTAGCAAGCATGCAGACAGTCCTGTTCTAACTTGACTCAGCTGGATATCCTCCGCGTCTTCATACCAAACATATAAAGTCTTTACTTTTCATTTTAAAATTTCCAGAAGGTTACTGTCATTAATGGACTGAGCTAAATACCACATCCCTGTACCATATAATGCTTTTTAGCACTGAAAAGCAAAATAATCATATTCTTGAACTTGTCTTCCACAACCTACCCCACAACATCTTGCAATGATTGTGAGATAACTTTTTCGTCACATAAAACATCTGCTCAGGGTTTGCCATTATTGCTAGTATTAAAATATATACCTGGGCATTGAGAAGTGAAGCTTGTTGTTTCCTATAATATCATGACCTTTGTCCTATTTTGCAATTCCTGTAAACAGAGTCCTTACCACAGATAGCAGTTTTCCATGTCAACCCCCGTATAGATCCTTAAATTGTACTATGACTTCCACGAACACATCATTATAGAAATGCAGTGTAAACCCATCTTCATCTGACACCTTCTTCACTTGCATCGTGTTTTAAATTTCCTCCGTCATCTCTGTTTAGCAGTTTTCTTTGACTCTCACTTAGGCCCATGACATACCTCTCAGCTTCTAGATAAAACCAAAAATAATGGCTGTGAGAGCCAAAGTCTCAGGGACAAATTTTAGATATCGCTCTAATTCAATTAAAACGGTAATGTCAATATGCATTTTTTGAAAAATAGTAAGTGTGAAACTCTAATGTCTGACAAAAAAATAATTTTTTTTTATAAGGGACAACACAAAAAATTAGAGGCAAAATCATGGCCATCATGCAAAATAAGGACCAGTTAAGAGATATGCCACAGACAAATCTATTCTGTGCCTTAATTCTCCATCCACTGACCAGTCTTTTCAATCTTCTGACCTATTTTCTTATGCAGTACTTCATTATAAGAGACAAAACATCAGTTACTTCCTCCCCTATTGAGAAGAGATTATGCCTGCAGTTTATGAATTCTGACACTCCTGCTACTTTCCTTTTTTCTTTAATCGTTGAGGCTAACATATTCTACTTATTACGGTTCATCTAACTTTGATTCCTTTTTCCCTTTGCATCTCGACCTTGGCCTAAGCTATCAGTAGTACCCAGACATGTTACTGTCCAGTCATTAGTAGTACCTAGATCTACAACTGTAGATCTTTTATTTATTTAATTAATTTATTTTATTTGCATTGGTTTACTGGGCTACAGCACTGATCCACATGGTCTTTTTTTAGATTCAGCCTGTTTGCATGGTCTGGTTAAGTGACTTGCAGTGAGTCACATATTATACAGATGGAAGCTGAAGGAATCAAACCTGAACTACAAGAAGAGATCATTAATGGCTCATTATTATTAGGTCTTAATATCATACACTGTTTTTTTGTCATATTGTTCATTAGCCATTCCATTTGCTACAATCTCAGTTCTCTTTCCACCCTCTTCCCTTTGATGTCCATCTTCTTTTCATTCCCACAGGCAGTGCATTGTTGTTTTTTCCCCTGCATGCCACATCAGATATCTCTCTCTTCCTGTCTCTTCATGTTGTTTTTTCTAGTATGTCTGTAATCAGATCAACACTGTAATGCATAAGATAATCTTGCTGACTTACAGTGCCTGATTCTCTGGATTGTTCCTTAACTGAATGAGATTTCTGTTTGGAGTCTGAGTTTTCCCCATAGCCTTAACAATGCATGTAGGTAACCTGGTAGGTGGCTTGAGATTGCCTTAACTGTGTGTGTATTGTATGTGTGAGTGTATCTCTGCATCTTAGGATGGACTGGTATCATGTCTTTAGTTAGCTGCCTTCATGCACACTAGTTATTGAGGCAGACTCTGGATTCCCAGTGATTCTGAAAAGTATAAATTGGCTATCTTAAAATTAATGCTTGAATGAATGAATGAATATTTCTTACCAAGAATTTAAATTTCAAGTCCTTCTGCCTGAACAGACATAATGACTGTCTCTTACATTCAGCATCCCCATCAGTTTTACCTTTATTTTAAAATGGCATGATCAGATAAACACCACTTTTGTATAGTGAACCCTATCATCACACCAATTTGCTTGCTCCAGTTTAAAGAAAGAAATTTAACTTTTAGTTTACTCCTGTTATCTCTTGAAAAGGTGCATTCAGTTTTACTCCCATTGAGTTTCTTCCAGTCACCTTCTCACCTGCTTTTAAGCAGTCCATCTTCTCTTACCTGGACTGCATCTGCCTCCTGCTGTCTCTTGTACTGTCGTAAAACACCTGTAAAACCCTGGGTCCTCCTCATTAGGCCGATAAAATGACTCCAGTGGTTAGCATTGTCCTTTACAAATGCTTTTGGTAAAATCCACAAATTGTATGCCATGCTTTTTTGAATTATCAAATGATTATATCCAAAAATAACTGACTTATCCTTTATTTCTTTCCTTTAATGTAGTCCTGTACTACTAACATCCCTTTTCATACTTACTCAGCTCACTGCCCTTTGTTTTTCCGCATTACTGTAGCTTTTCTTTCACCTTTGATTCTACTTTTTCTTTAGTCTCTCTTTATGGATTATTAATTTCACTGAGTGATAAATTTCATCCTCATGTGTCCTCCTATTTTTACCTCCCCATCCACCTCTAAATCCACCAGGCCTGCTGCATCCACTTCCCTATCCTGTCCTCACACCTCTTTCTCCTTTATTTTCTACCCTGCTTTTTTCTAGACAGCAAACTTCTATGATATCACTATTCCACAGGTTTTGGACTCATGTCATTAAACTGAACATTATGAATGCTTAGTGTCATAACAACAACATCCAGAATGTTGACTCAAAAAAAAAAAAAAAAAGAAAACAGTTAAAACATTGTTTTTTCAAGGGTCAAGCCCCCTTGCACACCTGCTGCTAATTATACATTCTAACTTTGAAATTGCTTTAAATCAGAGAAAGGGCCATTTCCCCAATCCACGCTGTACTGTGATTATACACAGCAGGTTCCCCTTTATTCCCATACATCAGCATTTCTGATGTTGACATTTAGATTTCAGTTTTTCCATTCTTGACATTTATGTCAGTTGAGAAATGTTTGTGTTTGAGAGGGTTAGGAACAAACTTCAGAGTAGAGGCTATGATGAGGGGGTTCTAACCGTAACTGAAAATAAAGTCAGGAAAAGACTGGGGCTGGCATATATGTGAAAAGAAGTACAGAGCAGTAAAAGTGAAGTTTGGAATTTGAATGAAGGAGAGGACCAAAACAAAATGTTCTTTGTAAGTAAATATTCACTTTTTTCAGAGAAAAGGTTAGTGAATAGATTCTGGCCTATTATTACCAATGATGGGAACCTCAGGAAACTCTTTCTGGAGAGGGTGACTTTTTCCTATAGTAGATTTAAGAATCTCAAGGAATTATTACCAATGATGGGAACCTCAGGAAACTCTTTCCGGAGAGGGTTACTTTTTCCTATAGTAGATTTAAGAATCTCAAGGAATTGTTATCCACAAGTAAGTTGGAAAGAGAGCATAGTGTGCAAGAAGATTAAGAATATAGATGGGCTCATCAACAATGAGAAGTTATATAAGGCCAGGGATCAGTACAATTGTGAATCCTGAGGGGTGATTTGCATTTTAGGGTGTGAATGCTCTTCAGTAAAATGGTATATAGGACAGACTAAAAGGGCAGTGAAAAAACGAATTATGGAAAACTTAGGTGACATCAGGAGAGGAAGAGTGGAAAGCCCTGTAGCAGAACATTTTGTTAGGTACCATGATGGTTCAGATTCAACCTTTTTTTATAGCGTGTTGGCCAAGCCCAGTCATTGTCAAGGGGATGAATTTGTAAGGAAATTAATGTGGTTAGAAACCAAATGTATTATTAACTTTGGCACTTTATAGCCAGGGTTCTTAAATCTTGACATAAATTTAAATGTGAGTTAAAAGTGAGTTAAAGAGGATTTAAATGCATTTTACTTCTCTGTCCTGATATTTGTTATTCATGCCATTGTAATATAGGAATAGCAATGTGTTTTATGTAGTTTATAAATTTAGCATAACATAATTTTGAAACATATCTCTTCATGTATTTAGGGGAATTAAATTTAGAAGTATTAGACGAAAATTAAATGTATTAATTATACATAATGTCATACCACTTTAGTATATAAATATATATATATATATATATATATATATATATATATATATATATATATATATATATATATAAGGACTGTTTTGAGTGTTGGTATATTAAATGGGGAAAGGAATAGGTAAATTATATTTAATTAATTGCACTATTATTCAATTGTCCAATGAATGAAGTTGTATAAAAATATGTGCTGTTTGGTGTACTAAACATTCCTTGAAGGCGTAAGCTGAGGTACCGGATGCACCAGTAAAGCTTTTATTCCAGCTCTTTCGTGGTGTGATTTGTGTGTTTGTTGGAATCTATTTTAAGGTGTGTGGAAGAGAAATTGTCATGGACCCATTTTCTTCCTAGTTGAATCATAGTCTTGATACCAGATGATACTTCATGAGGTGTTTCGGCTCTTGTAATATTTCCCTCAGTTCATACGCAAGAAATGTATAAACTTAAAATGCTAAAAAGTAAAGAATGAAACTCCACAACCCCTAAGTCCCCATTATTCCCTCACATACTTTATATGCCAGTGTTCCCCTCCCGCCCATGCAGTAGCTTTTCTTTATCCTGTGGCCTGCCATTAAAGGTAGTACCTTAGTCCCCTGGATGTGTGTGTGTCACCTGTACCTTATTCTCTGTCCCCTTTCAGAATGTACTGAACTTTATATCCCACTGTTCACCTCCCACCTGTGCAGTAGCTTTTCTTTACCCTGTGGCCTGCCATTAAAGGTAGTACCTTAGTCCCCTGGATTTGTATTGTATTGTCTGTCCCCTTTCAGAATGTACTGACATTTTGACCCTTTCTCTCCTTCTTCACCATTTCCTGGTGGTCACACTTGCCTCTATAGTTCACAAAATCTTTTCTTTTTGTTTATCATCACTTCCACCAGTGATTAATCCATTGCACAACTGCCTTGAGATTTCCCTATGTCTGCCTGAGCTTGCAGCAGGCACTCTAGCTTCCTCAGAAAAACGCCATTTGAGTGGCTACTTTAAATTGAACAATTATAGTAAATTTACCCTTACCCTTGTGAATCAAATCATGGCCAAAGATGGTCAGAGATGGACAATTCAATTACCAAATTAACAAAATCCTATGTGTGTCTGCTTCTGTGTTTCTTCCACCTCATAATCTTCTTAAATTACCTTTCCCCTCCTCTCCTCTTTAGCTAATCACTGTATTTAGCAATTGTCCTTCCTACTTGTCCAGTCTTGTTTCTACTGTATTTTCCTTATCATCAAGTGAAACCTCATACCACATGAATTAAGACAAATAATCAGTCTACTCACATTCAAAAAATGATATAAATGCCATCTTAAGCCATTTCTAATTTGCTATAGGTTATCTCTTCAGTACTATGTAAACATCATACAAATATTCCTTTCTTTACAGTTATATGACCGCTACAACTGCATCTGTGCAGCAATATCTTTTCACCACTCTGTCTTAAAGCTAGCTTACCTTACAAGGAGCATCAAAAAATTTGTATGTGTTGTCTGAACCATTTTCTGTTTCCTGTCTTTCAGCTAACTAACCTTGCTAGGTACATCACATACTTCAATCTGTTGTTACAACCATTGTACCGCTCCTGCAAAGTTATTTATGTATTTATTTATTTTACATTTGTTGACTGGGATTGTCCAACTGAGCTGAAGAGCCCTTTTTCAGTGGAGGCCCAGGGAGAAAAGCTCCAACAATATTATATAATTTTCATTATAAATTAGCATTAAGCAGCAATGTTACAGGATTATTACAAGCATTAAGTAGCAATACAATGTTATACAGTATCAGTAATCAGGAGTATAGCATAACTATTTCAAGATGTATAAAAAGAAATATGTCATTAAGATTAGTATAGTTTTTAGGATAAGTGGTTACAAAAACCCAGTTTTATCATGATGTAGTTGCATGAAGGCAAGACAATTACAATAGAATGTTTCTCTGACGCAATTTGCTTAATAGATTTTAGAAGACAGTAGAAAGAGTATTCAAGGAAGATTAGAGAGAGCTAGTGAGAAGAGCGAGTTAAGGGCAGAAAAAAAGTATGGGAAGTAGGGGATGTTAAGGAGGGAGAGTGCAGTGACAGGACTAGTGACTTTTAAAGTGCTCTTTGGTGGCTGTCTTAAATTGTTTAGGATATATAAGGGTCCTGATTTCTAGTGGGAGTAATGCTAATTCTTAATTAAGTTAATTCTAATGCTTCATTATACTCACTATGCCTCATTACTTCCTAGTCTTTTTCCCTTTCATACTCAGCTATAAATCACTTCAATCCTTTCCTTCTCATATCTATCATATATTCATTATTCTATGTTACTTTATACTGTCTCTAGCATCATAGTGAAAACAATTAACAATATAAACATAGCGTTTATTGCTTATCTTTAAATAAATTTATAAAATCAGCCTTCTTGCAAAACAGTAGTACAAAAACTTCATCACTTCTCTCGTAGTTATAATATGAAGGCTCTATTCTACAAGTTTGTGAAGTTCTTAACCGAATAATTATAGGAAAAATCTCAATCCTTGTAGCACATCTGGATATGACGTGCTATAGAGGGCATCACCTCCCATTAACTTCATCATTGCAGCCTAATTATAATATAGTACAATGAAACAGCTTTATGCTATGAGGAGTGAGCTTTTTCCTGTAATTATACAGTTAAGAAGTGGTGAAGTTTTTGTACTGCTGCTTGTAAGCAGTCTGGTTTTATTCATTTGTTAAAAATAAGCAATGAACACTGACCCTGAGATTCAGCAAGCCCTGCACAGTGTGCAGGAAAAGTGCAAGAGCTGCTGCACACAATATGGCCGGCGAGCGATCCAGGAATGAGCTCCTGGGACGTGCACAAGCACTCCTACACTATTCCTGCACGGACACAGCTCCTGTAAGCTAATTTCCCCATTTGCTGGTGAAAACCGTGCAGATGAGGTGAATTAGTGATCCAGGAAGCAGGCAGGCATTTGTGCATGAATAGTGTTACCTGCAGAAATGTATTTGGTTACTAACAGAATACATTTCTGCAAAATACAAAATGGAGGCATGACAGCTCGAAAGAAAGTATGTATTCAATGTAGTAAGCATGCCAATGGCCAAATATATGGTTATTGTCATGGGAAATAGTTGCAAAATTATAAAAAATAACTTTTATTTTTTTGTGGCCGATTTTGCCTGTTTAAGCATAGGGCAGTGGTGCACAAATGGGATCGGCCTGAAAATAAGGAAAAAAGTTGGCAATAAGCTTTTAAACTCAAATCAGCATTCTGCCATAATAGTCAATGGCATGCATAAGACAACAATGCCATGGACTAGTGGTTGCTAAGGGGAAAGGATACCTAATGGGGGATGCTGGTTACGTACTGGAGCTGTGGCTGATGACACTCATCAGAAATGCACACATACCTGAACAAGAACTCCATAATGTGGCACACACATAAACCAGAATCATGACAGAGCATGTGTTTAGGATGCTCAAGTCACAGTTCTGGTGCCTGGACATATCTGGTGGAGCCTTGCAGTACTCTCCACTTACGTTTACACAAATTTTCATTGTATGTGCCATGCTACACAATATAATCCTGTGGAAACAGCTGCAACAGGAACTGCACGGGGCAGGGCCACACAGCCCTCCACCATTGCCAAGGTCAGCACAGGCACAGAGGGACTCGTAGGAGGAACAACCTGAGCCTGCCCATGTAGGCAGAAGGATGCATGCCCAGTATGCCCAGACTTTGGCAAAGAGGCAATGCATAGCACATGCACTGACATGGTAGGAACCCATGGAATGACACCTCTCTCTGACTCGCACATACAGTAAAAGGGATGCCAAACATGACACTACCTGTGCTTTACCATGTATAGGGAGTGTACTATGTGCATCCGACATAGTCATCCCTCCAGCACCATCCGCAACACTGGCACAGCCACAAGGTAAGTCACTCTTCTTAGCAACTGCTGAATGGAGTAGTATGTTCTGCTATGTGTATCTATGGTATGGATGTGAGCATGCAAGGGAATCAGGTGGCTGAATGGGATGGCAGCAGATAGTGGACACCTATATGGGCAGCATGAAATCCATAACAAATACTGGTGTCAACAAAGTAGGCAGTACTAGACAAGGTGACAAATCCCACTGCAGGACATGTGGTGGTCCAAATGTGTGTCCATAGGACACACACATGCATGTCAGTGAAGCTCACATACCCAACAACAGCCTCAGTCAGCAGGACATGTGTAGATGACCATAAAGAAAGGCTGTGCTAAGGCCTACAATTGATGGCAATGGAGAACAGCCTCCCTCCAGACCTACACAGACACACTACAATAGGTCTGGCAGTTGTATTTTAGTTCTGAAGGGTAAGAAGTTCGAAACTGAAATGTAGGTCAATAAAACCTAAGATCTGTACTATACTGATATGCCTCTAGTCTGCATGATAGGTCAGAATACAGAACGAAATGGAAGCCAACAGAGTACCTGAAATACCAGTACAGTCTTAGCAAATGTTTACAGTTGTCAGGTGTGCCCCCCCACAATCCTATGTAGAAATGCAGTAGCATGTCAGTGGGGTCTATGTTAAATGTTCGAACATCCAAAATGTTGAACATTACATGGTCGAGACCAAATGTTCGACATTTGGATGTTCGAGCATAAAAAAAAAGAAAACACAGAAAAAAACACTTTAACAGTGTAGGCAGGGGGACAAGCCCCCCTGCACCCCCCACGTGAGGGGTAGCACCCCCCACACCCCCCTACTTAAATATACCAACTTCGAGACCGCACTTCAGTGCAGAAAAGGGAAATTCTCTGTATCTTCACCGTACGGTGCCATTGAAAGTCTGTCTTCGAGCACTCAAAATTTGGAACGTTTGGTCTCGACCATGTAACGTTCGAAATTTTGAGCGTTCGAAGATTTGACAGGTACCCATGTACGTGTGGGTTTAATAACAGTGGAGCACAGATTACCTGAGCTGGCCCAATTTACAGGATAGATTGTTGCATGTGCACAATATGCAGGGCTCTGTGTGTTAGGTTGTTTTATGTTGTACATTGTGTGGAAGTGGTCAGCATGTAGGCATGGAGGGTTGTGTCCTGGTAGCCTATGGCCAGTACTGTCGATGACAGGGCCATGTTCTGACTACTGCAGTGCCTGTCACAGTGCATCCCAGCAAGACCCAATTCAGCAGTCATCCATACTCACTGTTCAGATGTCAATATCTGTCACCATCTGAACGACGGACATGCCATGAATGTGGGCCCAGACATATACACAGTACACAGCTGGAAGTACCCTAGACAGAGTACATAAAATTTAACTGTCAACTGCACACACCTTTGGAATTGTACATACAGGTTAGCAGCACATTAGTTGTCTGTGTAGTATGGAATACTAATGTAGTCTGGCCAATCACTGGCACAGTTATGAAGTAATGAGAGACTGCCTATGTCCCCGCACAAGGCAGCATAAGGGGAATGTCCCAGGTATATCTGTGAGTCAGCTGCAAGAAGTTTCCATATCACACATGCAATCAACTCACCCCAGCATCAGCCACAGGTTTATCACAGCTCAAATCCCTACTGTTGGGAATGAGTACAGTATGACCCCCACTTCTGTATGGGAATACCCACCGAATGCAGCATGCTGAAGAGGTGTCCCATGCAGGTGTGTTCTGAGCTGTAAGTAGCACCCTCCCAGCATCCAGACCAATGGATTAATATGGACAGGAACATTTGCCATTAACACCTCGCACACTTACCCTGTCACCCTAGGGGGAATCCAGTGGCTCACAACCTGGGAATGTAGGAGTGACAGAATGCACTGGCCTGCTACAGATGGCCTGCATCACTACCAAATGCCCTACAGTCCTCTGTCAAAAGCCTGTGCCTCACCTGTACTGCCAATGTATGTTATCTCATGGTGTCCCAACTAGCAACATAACACAGTCCACAGAACACAAATGCAAGGCCATGTTGACAATTCTCAGTAGCATGCCCACCATGTCCTACTGCATGAAATGTGGACCAACCCCTAAATACTGCTGGGATGAAGGGACAACTATAGGGATACTTCACAGATATCACTCGCATAATGTTAGGAAAAGGATAGAATAACAGATTGGGGGGTGTAGAAGCATGGATGTCATGGAGTGTGTGAAGTCTGAAACTCTGATGTGTGCCTGTGCTACCCCTACCTGTAAACCCAGTAATGGGTGGCTACAAACCTGCTTGCAAACCACAATGTGAAGGGGGAACTGACCAGATATATGAGCCCTGCCTCTGGGTAACCTGGGTGAATCTGTACAGATGAGAGGTATGGCCACAGCAGGATATGGCCATTCTGTTACGTCAATAGTTGTACAAGCAGGGAATCCTCAGCCACCACAGTACCAAGGTGTTGGACTATTTACATAGACCCATCAGCAAGTGTCTGCAGCTACCCCTCCAAAATGGCATGAGTGTGCAAGAATATGTAGGCTGCAGACCACAATACTGGACACAGCTTCATTCATCTTGTATTTCCCAGCAAATAACTGTGAGCAAATAAGTATATCTGTCAGTAGTTGATGACATAATACACCACAGTGTAAAACAGTACATATGTTTGAATATCTCTGCTAACACCAACCATGTAACACAAGCAGCACAGACACAATAGTTACAGTATCCCACTATCTTTCACCCATTGTGACTCAGTATTGTCAACCTATCTACATATATCCTGCAGAAACAGGTCTCTAGCTGTAGGTGTAAACACCAAATCCTGGACTGGAGTACAACCTACCTGGAATGGATTCACACACTAAATACAGAAGGTCATACTGGGCATGATCCTACACTTAGAGAAATGAAGCCCATGTCTGACAACAGTGGACTATACATATCTGTCAGTCACAGATGTCTGTGCACACACACATTGTACACCCTTCATGCTTTGCACACACATTGGATAGGAATACTCACACATATCCAAGGCCAGCACATTATAATAGGTCAAACACACACACACACACAGATGTGGGGAAGAGAGAGAGAGACAGACAGTGACAGAGAGATTTCCATCATGAGGAACTGTCCCACTCACCACACATCTGATTGGCCAATATCACATGATGTGCCGATGTCAATCACTGTAAACATTTGCTTTTGGTAGCCCTTAGCACTATAGTGTCTGTGGTGCTCATGATAACTGTGTAACATGATAGTACAAATCAGTATTCATCTAGCATTTGTATACCCAGTCCTGTCAAATATAAAGTTGTGTGTGACTGAGTGTTGTGTGTGTGTGTTTCCAGAGGAATGGTTTATGGCCCATTGACACTCACTGCACTTCCCATTGCCCATGTTAGCACTCCTACTGAAGTCAGTTACCTTGAAATAACCCTCTGGCCAAGTCTTAGCCCCATAAGCTCAGTGGCGCTTGTGAGAACTGAGTAATGCTATAGTGTAACATACTAGTTAGGTAGGAGTTCTAATTCCAGACATAGCAAGTGTGTGTGTGTGTGTGTGTGTGTGTGTGTGTGTGTGTGTGTGTGTGTGTGTGTGTGTGTGTGTGTGTGTGTGTGTCTGTGGAGAGTAATGATTTTTAGCCAGCATGCTGATAATGAAACTGTACCAATTAAGTGTGATAAATTAAGAAACATGAAAAGGAACCTCAGCCAAAGCAAAAACCAAATACAGCTTGTAACTGTGAGCGCTTTCATCCACTTTATTAACATGAACTTCTTCAGACAATATGAACAACTGTGTCCCCTCCTTTTTATGCATCAGAAATCACATGATTTGATTAAACATTTAAACAAATAGTACTTCTTAAAATTTGTTGTTTAAGCAACAATTTAAAATCTTCTAAAAACATTGAACTTAATTTTCTATACTAAATGCTTTTATTGGTCCGAACCTAATAAAATTTAGAAACTGCAGTTAAAAATAAATATTGCATTAAAAGAGATTATAAATAATACAGTATGTTTCATTGTGTAATGCTTTTTATTTTAAGTAGACAGGCTATGGAACACTGATTGCTTAGCCCTGGAAAGCAATAAGCATTCAAACAGAGTTGCCACCATAATTCATGTTTTTCCAAAAAAACACTCACATCACCCCCTTTCATTCATTTTCACCTGGTCAAGCACCCTAATCTTGAATGTATGACCAACAATTTTCGTATACATGTTTGGCTAGTGCATTATTGTCTTTTCCCTTCCTTATATTATACAAGTGCTCATAAACCCTTTCTCTCAATTTACATTCTGTTTTGCCTGTATAGAATTCTTCATAGTCATTGTATTTACCACAATAGACAACATTGTTTGAATTGCAATTGTATTTCTCATTAGTTTTAAAGTGTCTATTTTTAATACAAAAGTTGACCCCTATATCCATAAACATGCAGTAAGGGCATGCTTCACATCTGAACATCCTTATTGTTTTCTGTTGTACTTTCATACTCCTTTCCAAAATAGCTTTTAAATTTAATCCTTTTCTATAAATTATTCTTGGTGTTAACCCTAATTTATTCCTACATTCTACATTTTCCAAAAGGGTCACCAATTCTTCTTCAGAATTCTAACAATTAGTCTAGCTTCAGTATTAAAAGTAGTTAAGAAACTCATTTTGTATCGCTTATCCTCCCTATCAATAAATGGTATCTGGGGGCTACTGTTTGTTACAGTACTAAAAGTTTTGCTTAATATAGGCAAAAAATGCCCATTATGTCTCTTATTTGCGACTTTGTTTATTAGTTCTTCTTGAAGAAATTCAGGGTACCCTGTTTTAAGGAACATACTTTTCAATGTATGACATTCTACTTGAAAGTCCATGTCCTGAGTGTTCATTCTAGCGGGTCTTACTAGCTGACCTTAACTACAGATTTCTTTTGATACATAGGGTGTGCACTTGAAAAATGCAAAAATGAGTTTGAATAAGTTTCTTTCCTGCAAATTTTCAATACATAACATACATTTAATGAATCCTTAAAAAATCAAAGTCTAGATATACTATTTTTGTGTTGTTAAAGATGTAGGTGAATTTCAAGAACTGTGTACTTCCATTCATTAATTCCACTGTTCTTTCTGCCTTCGCTACACTCCCATTAATGAAAACAAAGATGTCATCCAAGTGACGTGTACAGTATTTTACACTTTCCTTAACCATACTATTATTCAATATAAATTTATTCTCCCAATAGGCCATTACTGCATTAGCAAAACTGTCCCTACAAGGGGAACCCATGGCCACTCCTTTGTTTTGTGAGTAATATTTTCCATCAAACATGAAATAGTTATTTTTCAATGTAATATTCAATAATTCTTCTACTAGCCTCAAATCATTCCCAGGCATACCATTTTCCATTAAGAATTCTATCATCCAATCAATACCTTCTTGGTGGGGTATAACTGTATATAAATCCTTTACATCTACAGTTAAAATGTTAAAGTCTTTATTAAATTCTTGTTTATTCATATTCTCTAAAAGGACCATGAGTCCTTGCATATTTGTTTTTCATTACTAATATATTTTTTATACAGTTATCTACTAATTTTGCACATGCGTAAGTAATTGAGTTCCTCCCATTAATGATAGGTGTTATAGGTAGGTCCTGTAAGTTTTTTTGTATTTTTGGTATTCCAAACATAATTGGGGTAATGGGAGACTCCATTAACAAAAAAAAAAAAAAAATGAAGCAGTGCAATATCTATTTGTCTAATAATAAACATGTCCCTAAGAAACTCTTTGACCCTATGGTATGCTTTATTGAGTACATTCAGGGTAATTTCTTCATAAGTATCTGTATTTAAGATTTTACCCATCCTGTTCACATACTCCTGTTTTTCCTTAAAAAAAAAACATACCCCCTCCTTTATCGGGTTTCATGACCCTTATATTCATTGAGTTCAAGTTGTTCAACAAAGATTTCCTCTTCTGTTAAATTATGCTTACACCTACCTCTATTCTTATTTTTCTCCAGTGAAATATTCTCTCTAAAGTCAATCTCACACATTTTGTCAAATGTAATTAAGGTTGAGTGCATCGGGGGTTAAAAGTACTAGCAATAGGAAAAACATTTCTTGTTATACATTCATTACTTCCAGAAAGCATTTTTAAATTCAACTTTTGTAAATATAATTTAAACTCCATTAATAAATTTGGTATATTAGTACTAGCTGTGGGCACAAAGATAAGCCCTTTAGCTAAAATGTCTATCAGGTCACATTTAAATGTATAATTTGTGTAATCCCGGACATACATTCAAGTTTAGGGTGATTGACCAGGTGAAAATGAATGAAAGAGGGGGGGGTAATTTGGGTCTGTTATTGGAAAAACAGGAATTATGGTGGCAACTCTGAATGCTTATTGCTTTCCAGGGTTAAACAATCAGTGTTCAATACCCTGTCTACTTAAACTAAAAAGCATTACACAATGAAACATAGTGTATCATTTATAATCTCTTTTAATACAATATATATTTTGAACTGCAGTTTCTAAATTTTATTAGGTTAGGACCAATAAAAGCATCTAGTATAGAAAATTAAGTTCAATATTTTTGGAAGATTTTAAGTTGTTGCTTAAACAAATTTTAAGGAAGTGCTATTTGTTTAATTGTTTAATTAAGTCCTGTAATTTTTGATGTATAAAAAGGAGGGGACACAGATGTTCATATTGTCTGAAGAAGTTCATGTTAATAAAGTGGACGTAAGTGTTCACAATTACAAGCTGTGTTTGGTTTTTGCTTTGGCTGAAGTTCCTTTTCGTGTTTCTTACTGTGGTTTGTGGATTTTAAAGTGTGATAAAGTAACTGATTTAATATTAGAATCAGGATAGTGTCTGTGTCACTACTAATTTAGCCATATGAACAGTATTGTTAGATAGGAAGAAATTAAAATGATTATTATATTATGGAAGCATGATCGCATTTATTAAGGAAACTTGTGTTTGCAAACACAACAAATTGTAAAAGGAAGGCAGAAGCAGTACATGTTTACAGTAACAGGAAGTAGTATCCAGTAGCACGTATAAAAATTCAAACTCTTTTGGGTAAAGTACTACATCCAGTAATTTAGCACATGATATAATAAAAAGGTAAGACTTCCCTAGTTTTGTACTACTACAGAAACTGTGTGGAGTTAGGGAACATAGTCATATATGCTGTGGTCAAAATAAACCACTAGTAAAATACAGGGGGGTAGCTGCCTAGTACACTGACAAGAATAGACAATCCTGAATACACTTCCAGTAAAGATAGGGCAAGAGCAGGATGTCCTGCCTAAAAAAAAAACAGTTATCATAAAGATAAGGTGTAGGTGCAGGCACTTCCGAAGGAACTAAATTCTGTATAGTGAAAAATAATAGAAAAACCTGTGTTATCAGATACCTGTTACTGTCTTTTACCAGAAAATCCCATTTGTTCTATCAGTGAACAAAGTTTGTGAAGAAACTGAAAGTGAATTCGTTGAGTTCCTGAAACCTTTCAAAGTCTCATGGATAAGTCCTGAAACTTCACACCAGGTACTTAGCAGCAGACCTTAATGACATAGTAAATTATTTAGATTGGGAGTCACATTTATCCAAAGTACAATATGTGCTAGACTCTTTTAGTTGCAAAATTAAGTGCTGTATGACAAAAACCACCAAGGGTATGTGTTTGGGAGATGGGTAATTAGTCACCAGACAGACAAAACAAGGTTGTCAAAAATGCCTTACGCTCAATGGTAAACAGCAGGTGAAGGCATTTGTAGGACTTTCAGGCTACTAGAGAAAGTTCATACCTGTCTGTTCTTCGATAAATATCACAAAAGGTAAGGGTCCTATTCAAATAAAGGGGACCAAAGAGATAAATGAGACTTTCAACAGTCTGAAAACTGGTTCATCTATCATCCAGCAACGTGGAAAGTTTCATTTCCAAATCACCCCACGTTAGATATAATGTCTCCTTATCACAAGTGCAGAACCAGATATGGCTCTTACACTTACAACAGCACTGCTGTAAAGTACTGTAATGCTGGTTATTGATTTATGATGGTTCTGGTGGCTTCTTCTCATGGATGGCTTTCCCTCACTTTTTTTTTTTATTTGAAACATTCAACAAAATGATTTCATGAATGCTTTGGACATCTACACTTAATCGTTAAGTACAGTGATGCTGCTGTCATGTGGTATCACTTGCACAGTCCATAAACTGGTATTTAAAGTGGCTACTAAAGAGCCAGAGTACCATATAAAGAAAAAACTCATTGTTAACTCTTAACTGAATATTCCAACCAGTATAGTGTGTGTAGTGTGTAGTATTTATTTAATCCTGACTTACTTGGCACCTGCCCTTGGATGGGCTGTCCTTTTCAAATCTGTGACTGCAGTAAAGAAAAATGTAAATGTTTATCAGCCTCATATGACTACATTGATTTTAAGTGTAATAGTTAAGGCATGATGAGGGATGCTAGTAAGCTGTGGTTTTCTGAGGAAACAGGAGGTTTTCACCTATCCTGCTTGTTACAGGAAGTCATTAATTGCAGGTATTGTGGAAGCTGTGGTATTCACTTTCCTTGCAGTGGCTCAGAAGCCCTTGATAGACTTGTTAGAATATACTGTGACAGCAATATTAATAGTGAGCCTTCTGCATCTCATGGTATTTGGCAGGACTGTTGTGCTTAATTTCTGCTACACTGAAGCAGAATATTGATACTGTTTGAATTAACAGGCAAAACAGCACTCCTGCCCGAAAGGCAGATGCACGGCTCAAAAGCAAATGTAGAAAACCAGTAGAAAAAGAGCCAGCATACTGTGTACAAAAGATCCACTTTATTTGAACAAAATCAGACTGGTTTCAGCCAGAACAATATCACAGCCTTCCTCAGTGCATAAAATATAAAATAATACAGCTTTAATTGAACATTAAATACACATATCTCGAGGCTGATTGGTCCATCCTAGAATTGTTCATTCAAACCGGGAGGGAACAACCCACCCAGTTTCACTTTTTTTCTTTGTTATTTAAGATAGAGTGCCACCCATTTTATTGGATTTATTGCCCTTTACAATGTCAATAACCATAAATGAAAACCTGGCAGTAGAGTGTGTCAGATGATGTTTATAAAATGCATTGGAAGCCTTTTTGTTTTTGATGTTACTGATATGTTCCAAAATTCTGATTCTGAAAGGACGGGAAGTCTGACCGATATAGAAAGAACCACAGGTACATGTGGCTTGATATACTAGCCAATCAGTACTACAATTGGCAAAAACTGTGTATCATAAACTACCGAACAATTGCGGCTGGAAAATTGTTTGGATTTGACCACCTTATCACAGTGGATACAATGTCCACATGGATAACAGCCAACTAATGGCTCCCCCATTATAGTAGTTTGCATCTATTGAGAAGGTTGATACATAGACCCATGTTTATAATGATTGAAACAAGAACCAAGATTTTTGCCTTTACGATATGAAAATTGACATCTGTTGGGTATAATTTGCGCTAGCTCCTCATCATATTGTAGTACGTTTCAATGTCTCCTGACACTTTCAATTAAGTTGACCGTGTTCCTGGCATATGTTGTAACCAACCTGATAGGTTGTGTTGTTGTGACGTTATGATCTTTGTATCTCAGAAATTCCTCCCTATTGGTTGAATTAACCAAATTGCTTGCCTACAACACATACCCCATGCCATAACCCCTGGCTTTAAATCTGTTTGTAAGATCCTTCCTTTGGCTCTGAAATGAAGAATCATCAGAACAAATTCGTTTTATTCTAATGAATTGCGATTTGGGAATGTTACGGGCTATGTGTGGAGGATGAAAACTAGATGCGTGGAGAATGGTATTATATTGGGGATATTTTCTGAATGCTTCAGTACTCAGCGTATGGTCTGGTAATCTATTAATGGTCACATCCAAAAATGTAATACTGTTTAAATCATAATAAACAGTAAACTGTAATCCCCATGAGTTGTTATTCAGATAAGATATGAATCCATGTAACATGTCAATCTCTCCTTTCCATACCATCCAGCAATCGTCTAGAAAATGTCTCCAAATGTCAATGTGTTCTAAATAAATATTATTCTCATGATCATAAATGAGCTGTTTTTCAACAAATGCCATAAACAAATCGGCATAAATGGGGGCAAAAGAAGCCCCCATTGCTGTACCCTTTGTTTGTAAGTAACAAGTGTCCTGATAGAAAAATACATTACTACTAAGAACATATCCTGCTAGCTGTACCAAAAAAGAATTGAAGTCTGAATGATATAGATTAGCCACCTCCAGCCAATAACTTAGGGCCTCCAAACCGGATTCATGTGGGATGTTTGTATATAAAGCGCACACATCTAGCATGCACATCAACCAATCAGGTTCTAATTGGCTATCTGAAATAATCTGCAAAAAGTTTGTAGTGTCCTGTAATCGAGATCAGACTAGATGAAGCAGGGGCTTCAAGTGTTTGGTCAGATAAAGAGATAGGGGTTCTGTAATATAACCCTTGCCTGAGACAATTGGTCTGCCCGGTGGATGTAATGGATTTTTATGGATTTTCGGCAAAAAATAGATGTATTGATTGGCCGGGTCCTGAATCATAAGTTGTTGCATGATGTCATTGGTGATAATAGCTTCATCCCTAGCCTGAATTAAAAAATCATCGATTAATTTTTTAAAACGATGGATGGGATTGATATGCATCTCAAAGTAATATCTACCATCAGACAACTGTCTTTTGGCTTCCTGATCATAATCTTTCCAATTTAACACAACCACGGCTCCACCTTTGTCCGCTGGAATGATGACAATATTCTTGTTATTTTGTAGTTCCAGAATAGCTTGTTTTTCTACAATAGTTACATTGTTCGGTTTATAATATGTCTCTGACCTAGAAAAATGCAGATCTTTGAGAACGCTATTCTGGAACTGATGTACCAAAGGATGCATTGGGGGAGTAAAAGATGATTTATGATATACAAATTTATCATCAGCAAAATTGTTATCATCATTACCAAAAAACAGTCTTAAATTTAACGTTCTACAAAAGGACATTAAATCTTGAGCAAACATTTCTTCAGACACCATGAAACCCGGAAGCCTTTATTGAGCACAGACAAATGGGCTGGAGATAGCACAAAATCAGATAAGTTTAAAACATTGCTATTGTAATCTGTAACTAATTCTGTATGACCATTTTCAACAAACTCTGAATATTGTCTATGCCTCCTGTGTTTGCGTTCCCCCCCGCCGATACTTGGGCCTAAAGGGACAGACAATGTTGTCCTTTTTGGTAATGGTGAACTTGATACTGATTGGAATTCGTTATCTGTACAATAAGAAATGTCCTCAGTCAAGGACCCAATATCATGACCAGATTTTCTCAGAATAGAGCGTGGTCTCTTTCTCTTTGAAGTCTTTGATAATGTAGGTGTAAATCTCACATGCTTAGAATTGTTTAAAAAAGGATTGCCCTGCTGGTAATCAGTCTGATCCCTCCTAAATTTCTTAATTTTTCTGCTTTTAAGTTGTTGTTCCAAATTATTAAGATTGGTGGCCACTTTATTAAGGTGTTTGTTGTAAAAGGGTTCACCTTCAAAAGGTTTGACATCATCCACCAATCTGGTTACTGCATCAATTTCTTTGTCAATGACTCAATCATAATATTTAGATAGAGCTTCCACAAAGGACATGCTGGCTTGCTGCTGTATTTGAGACCACTGATCATTAAGCTCCGAGTCCACTGTCCCCACATGAGGTTGTATGCGTATTCTTAGACCTCGAGGGGTTATCCCTTTGGCAATATATGCCTTAAATAATTTGGAATGCCAAATGTTGGATCTGAGAGTACGAAGCTGTTTAAATAAACCTTCAAAAGCTAAAGTACAGGTAGACTCGGAACTAAGTACATCATTGGTACTATTGTTAAGCTGAAAAGAGGCACCAAGGCCAAATGCTCTAAGATCTTCCCTATCAGCTGATAATCCTGTTACCAAGCTTGATAGATCCATGTCAAGATCTGTATTTGTTCCAAAATGTGAGAATTGGATAAATCAAAAAATATATTACTGACAATAATAGCCACAAAAACTATGTCAGTAAAAGGTATGTAAATATTTTGTTTAACAATAGTAGGAACAATAGCAGCCCAAAAAAGAAGAAATAAACATATCATTCAATACCAAGCTGCGTCCCCACCCAAAAAATCACCTTGTGCCTCTCTTAAATAAACTGATGGCAAAGATGTAAAGAATTCCACACTGTACACTCAAAATGAGAATAAACTAAGAGCAACAATACAAAGAATACAGCAGCAAGACCAGATTAATCCAAGATAAAAGTCCAATCAATGACCAAATTAGTGAATGAGTCAAACTATCCTAATATAATAAAAGTTATAGTTCTCTCATGAAACCTATATATATGTGTTGGCTCCTATACCGATATTGCTATATCCAAATGTAAAACCTTGTGTGAGCAGAATGGAACATATGTATCCAAGCTGAACTGTTACTAGCAGAAATAAATGTATATTGAATGTGAACTCTTAAATACAAAAATTTTTGTCAATCTCAACACTGGGTAATGAAACAAATACTAAACAAAATCAACCAATGCAATAGACTGGATAAAAAGAGCATATAAACATAATCACGCCACGGCTTATCCGATGAGTATATATGCTGTTCGAATTACAAAATAAACAATGGTAATTTCACCATATGGTAGTGCAACAAATGAAAAGTTGCTGATAAAGTCTTAATTGTCCATTATAATAATAATGTCCCAATAAACGAAGCACAGATTCCAAAAAGGAAAAAGTTCTTCACTGCATGTAGTCGCCAAAAAAATGATGAAAATACAGTACCTTGTGTTTATTGATCAGAATATGACCCATCCATTCTAAAAGACCAAAAAAGGCGAACCTACTAGATTGGTCTCACAATACTGCATACATATATTCCCAAAATGATCTTAAAATGTTGCATGCATGTGCTCCATATAGTCCAAAACATCCAGTAGGCGTTCGAAAACACACAATGTCTAAACCTCCAAAAGTTTAGCAAATACAGTTACACGCATCACCCAGATGGAAAATCACTTTGCGAAAAGTCTATTGGGTTGTTGTTCCTGAAGAACGAATATAACATACCCCAAATAAGTGCGTGTTGCAAACCTGATCATCCAACATGCCAGGAAATGACCCAATGTAAAAATAACGCCTCAGATGTCTACAGCTTCCCTTGATAATAATGAAAAACAGGGTACCAAATAAATCCACAGCACAACCGGATAATAATCCACCAAAGAAACGACCAATGCCACAGAGATAATGTATTTGAATTAAAACAATGCAGATATACACATTTGAAAGCATGATCGGCGTAAAGATGTTTTAAAACTCCAGCTAAGGTATTCTTTTTCCCTATTTTAATTTGTGGTCAAGTTTGTCATGTTTCATTTGAAATTTCTTTTAAAGAAGGAATAGATAAATGTAGGTCAGTACTGTGAGCTAGGTCTTACTAACCATTTTTAGGGGGGGAGGGTTTGCGGTAGACAGCATTTAAGTATTGCTTCTGCATTAGTCTGCATTGCTTGAAACATTTGCATCCTTTTTTATGTCACTGCAGAATTGAATTGTAAAGTCTGAATGAAGATGTCAAAGCCAGATTCCCAGGGGCTTCAGCCAACTGGCAGAGTGTGACGGGGTTAGTGTGTGACAGTAAGAATGTATTAGTCTGTCCTGCTTGAAACGTCTGCATCCTTTTTTATGTCACTCCTGAATTGAAATGGAAAGTCAAAGTGAGGAGGTCAGAACTAGAATCGGAGGGGGTGCAGCCAACTGACAGAGAGTAACAGGGGTAGTGTGTGCCAGAAAGTTTACCAAAGAAGCTGAAAAGTAAGGAGTGCAAAACGGTGGCGTGACTGGTACTACTGTATATTAGAGAAACCTAGTCAGTGAAGGCAGAGTAATTCAGGAAGCTACATGAGATGGTGATGAAGGGTACGGAAATGGGAGGTAGGATACACATTATGGGATAGATGAAGAAATGAGGACACCAGAGTAGATGCGAAAGTAACTCCAGTGGCTGAGAAGGTCAAAGAAAACAGATTACAATGCTTGGGCACATGTGTAGGAAATCAGAAGACACTTTTTTATAAAGAAGGTTTGGGACAGACAGGAAGAAAGCAAGAGAAAGAGGTAAGAAATGGAATGCACGAGACAAGAACCACAACAGTCAGGTTTGGCATATACTGCTCAGAAGTACAGGCAAGCACTGAAGGGCTGTGGCTGACCAAGTTTTCGGACGACTGCAAACTGGGTGCTATAATAGAGTCTCCGGCTGACATGGATATCCTCCAGAAGGGCCTAAATGAGACTGATGCATGGTGTCAAAGCCATGGTCTCAAGCTAAATTCTAAAAAAATGCGTAGTAATCCCCTTTGGAAAAAACAGAGTACCCGCGAACTACCACATAGGAGGTAACCCCCTGAAATCTGAAGAAGTAATAAGGGATCTAGGGACTCAAGTAGATAGTCAGCTTTCCTTTGATAACCATGTTGCCAAGGAGGTTAGAAAATCCTTCTATGTGACCCATCTGATTACAAAAGGGTTCGCATCAAGATCTAAGGATGTAGTGATGCCCCTCTACTCTTCCCTCATCAGACCCATTATTGAGTACAATGCACCAATTGGAATGTACCTGGCTAGGCATCTCCAGCAGCTGGAGAGACCACAGAGGTACCTCACTAAGAGGATTACTGGCCTCAAACAGTTGCCCTATGCAGCACGATTGAAAAAACTAAGGTTTTTCTCTGTTGCATACCACCTTCTCAGAGGCAATCTCTGTCTAACATACAGAGCCATGTCCAACCCAGAACTGTTGAACATGCTCCATCTTATTAAAACCAAATCTACTCGAGCTACGTGCTCTAGGGATATAAACCTCAGCACAACAATGAATAGAACATGCTGGATGGATAGATTCCCTTCGCAAAGGCTTCCTTTGCTATGGAACAAGGTCCCGATCTACATAAGACAGAGCCCCTCACTATCACTCTTCAAGAGGAACCTTGACGAATGGATGGGTAACAGAAAGTTCACACCAGGGATCATACCAACAGCTCTACTAGATAGGGGCCAAGGGTACTAGCTGCTAGAGCAAGGGCCTAGGGAACTAACAAAAGGGGCAGTGAATACCGCACAACGCGGCTGGGCTAATATATGCCTTCGGGCAGATAGCCCGGTACCTACCTATGAACCTATATGCCCTTTCTTTTGCTTTCCTAGTGTTTAAGGTTGAAGGAACACCAACTCTGAATTTTTTATCCTCCCTGGATTGCTCTCCATCTGAAAAAGTGTAGCCCAGAACATAATTTATTTTTAGATTTACTTTTTCCTTAATTACAGGAACCTGCTGCCTAGAATATTCTCTTATATGATTTTTCTGACGTAATGCACAAAAGATAATTTATAATTGTGATCAAGTACTGTTTCTTCCTTTTTAACTGCACTTGTGAAATCTTTCTTACTGATAGGCATTTCCTTTACCAACATTAATCTGCTTCTTATAATTCCCCATTTTTTGATTTGTTTTAGCTTAACAGCAACCTTATAATTCTGCTGAATTTGTTCACTTTCATACCTAACTTTATTTCCTCAGAATATAGACTTCGTGTAAGTGATCTCTTCTTTTTTACTCTGCTACTCATTTCTACTCTTTGCCTTGAAACACTTTCAGGTGGAATGACATTTCTGTGCTCTGCTTTTAAACGCTTTCAGTGTGCAGTCTTTTACTGTGTAAGTCCTTTCCTTCTCTTGCAGTCTTCTCTGTCATTACACCCTCATTTTTGTTGATCCCTTACTATCTAATGAATGTGTTTGCTGGTTGCTCCACTCCCCTTTCCAACTTTAGGCAGATATATTTCTGAAAGCTTATTCTCTTGCTGGTTCCCCTGCCCACACTACTGATCAGGAGGTTTGTCAAAAATATTACATATTTCCCATTGCTTGCACAGATTTTTAAAGTGGTGAAATCATTCCCAATCATCAAGTAACATGCTAAGCTGGGTACTCCAGTAACAGGACAAGCTGCCTTCCCAAACACAGTTTGTACATCTAGCTGAGTAGCTGTATATTGTTTATCTGTATGAATACATGCTACTTCAAGTCCTTTGCTACTAAGGTGCTTCTTTTTGCATGTAGACTGTCCCTTTATCAGTAGGGCCATACTGCTTGAAGCAAGCAGCCCTTACAGCTTTCTGCCACCATATTATATATAGATAACACTCAATCAGCTTTGCAGTAGCCTTTAAAAGAATTCAGAATCAGCTACTGTAACAAATAATTGATCACATTCCATAAGCATAGCATAATTATTGCTAGAAGCATGCTTTTCAGAAGTGAGTTTTCACAGTTATAACAGTGTTTCTAGTACTAGAACAAAATCTAACTTGGTTGCTCTTTTACTACATTTAAAACAGAATATGTATACGGCTGATACTTTCTGTTTGTTATCCACATTTGACACATTTTGCTACAGGCCCAGACTGTTAATTTTTGTATATAGTTTCATGGAATAGCAATATTTCTAAAAGTACAACTACATGTTCAGCATTCTTAGAGTCAGTTTGGTGCACCAATTTTTTTAAAGCAATAAGTAAAGATCTCTTAAATTTGTCAACGTTTTATACTTTACCAAGTGGAACTGCCCCCGACATAGCTTTTGGTTTTGGCCACTCTCACCATCCCTTCAGCTGCAGCAGTGATGAGCTGCAGTAGCTGTTCTACATTTTTCATCCAAATAAATGGGGCAACACATCAATGCACTCAACAACAGGGAAAAAAAAAAACCTCCCGGCACACACCACAGGACTGTCTCTCATCAACTGTGACAAATTAAAATGAAAATAGGTTACATTCTTGTGAGTAGCAAAAGGTACAGTCATAGAAATTTGGCATGGAAAATTGTGAAATAAAAAAAAGGTTCCCACTGCAATCCATCAGTGTGGAGGCAGAAGACACAAACATTTTAGAAAAAATGCCATAGTTTATTGCACAAAAACATAAAAATGCAAGTTCTTCTCCAAAGAAGTCTTGTCACTTAACAAAAGTTCACAAGTACCTTTAGTACAGTCCCACATAGCTGGGATACAGTGCCTTTCAGTGGGAATATTTTTCTCTCGCTTTCTCTATCCGAGGCTTTCAGTAGTTCTCCCTCTCTCTTCTTTATTCCCATAACAGTCTCTAACTTCCTTATGATTCCTTCTTCCAGGTCTTCATTCACTCTTTTGCCTGTTTTCCACAGCCACTGTTTTGGACATCAAATGAGGAAATAACACTCTCTGTGTGGGCTTGCTTTAGTCCTCCATTGTTTCATCTTGCAAACCTACTTTGGCTAGTACAGCAAAGTTTTTTTTCTGCTTTTAGAGCAACAGCTCCATTTAAAGTGATTTTAACACTTTTCTGAGTAATGCAGCAAAGTTCCTCTTGGATCCTAAAGAAGCAATTGGATTTATATTATATGGTTAGCTCTATTTGTGCACTCTATACAGAAATTCTAGCACTAATTTCAATCTTTACATTTACTTAGATATTTTACATGGCAACATCATATACATATATTACGTGTGTGATATATTTATACGCACTTACATGCACACATGGGTGCCCCTGGAATGTCTATTGTTTCCCTCTAGAACCCACCCTGGAGGTTATTACTGCTGTTTGGTAAGTTGTTCTGTATTTATTTTATTATTATTATTATATACTTTTTTTTTATGTTTTTGATGTAAAATATTTGCACTGCGTAAGGTTTCAAAGTTGCTGTAGGATATGTAATTGGTGTTAGAAATATTTTATGTCTTAAATATAAATTATTTGCTAATTGTATTTTTCAGTCCTGTATAGTACCAGACACTACTAGAAAAGGTTTCTCAGTGGTAGTAATTTGCTTTACAGCACTGAAAGTACCTTACACATTTTTATCATTCACTTTATCCATCTAAGATCCCTATCCTTAAAGCTTACTGCGCTTATCAAGGTGACACTAAATTATGATTCTGTTCAGTTACACCTACTAAGAAAACAAACCCCCAAAAATATTTCTTACCTTACTGATTATTTTATTTATGCACTAACACTATCTGGTCCAACTGGCTCCATTCACCATCAATACGCTTGGGCTCACTCCGCTCCCCTACCGTAACATACCCTGTTCCCACACACCCCCTCTTTCTTTACATTTATAGCTAAGGATACCACACCCCTTTCCTAATCCTCCAATCATTTCATATTCCTTACCCTTCCACACCCCTCCCATCCCAGTAGTCCTACTTTCACTGTCTCCCAATTTCGCCACATTCTCAAAGTTCTAAAACTGTCACAGCTCCCTCCCAATCTACACTATTTCTCTTTCACCCCCTCCCAATATGCTACACTACTACACTATTATGTCATGTTTTCTCTACCTAGTCTATAATGCCACTGACCTACACAATTACAACACTAAATTCCTTCACTCCCCTGCACAAATGCACACCACTCTTCAACCTCCACTTAAACCTTATAGTTACATCAGCCCACAACTATACTACAACTGCAACTCTCTTCTCTACCCTTTCAAACATATACACTCCTCAAAACCTCATATACCCACATTCAGGTACCATCGTGTAACTACCAAACTTAAAAACCTACTGCTGCACTCCCTAACACGTATTAAATTACAGGCTGATATTCATCCCAACCCAGGCCCCAACTGTGACTTCCCTCCAACTCAACACCACCTCCCCATTGCCTTTTCTAATACTCCAGTCCAAAAGCTCACTGAATCAATGGTACCTATCTTACTAACAATTACGTCCAATTCTGATTTACTAATAACCAACTTCAATCTCAGAAGCTTTGTAAATAAAATAACTGAATTTCATGCTACCTTGGCCACCTACTCTCCAGACATAGCTGTCATAACAGAAACATGGTTAAAGCCCCACATCAAAGGCTCTGAAACTGCTTTCAGCAGTTATAATTTTATTGGACAAGATGGACTAAGCAAAAGAGGTGGAGGTGTAGCTGTTATGTTTAAAGGCTCTCTAAAAGTGGAAAAATTAAACTGTACTTCCCCAGACATTACCAATGCAGAACTTTTAATCACACGACTGCAAATGAATCCTCACAAAGCCGTTATTATCAGAGTTGCCTACCTGCCCCCTGGCAAGAATCTTCTCAGCATAGAATTCCTCCTCTCCTGGTCTGCCTCCTTTTTCAGCCAAAAAACTGTAATTGTGGGTGACTTTAATCTTGACTGGCTCTCCTGCTCCTTTAACTGCCCTAAAAACTTTATCAAGCTATACAATTTCATGTAAACTATAATCTGTCCCACTTGCACTGACAAACATTCCAAAAAAGTGTCATTACTTGATTGGATATTAACCAACAAGCAAACCTGGTGTACCAAGCTGGCTGCCTACCTGTCAGCCTTAGTGACAACACCCCTACATTTCTAGTTAGAAGAAGAGTTCAGACCCAATCTTACACTCCCTTCAAATTCACCCACAGTAAGAAAAACTTCTCCCCTGAAATATTTAATCAATTACAATAACTTTGTGATTGCTCTCCATTAAAATACCTACAAATGGATCTTGCAGTAGAATACTTTAAGAACAAATTTCTTGATATCCTAAATAATCTGACCCCTACCAGAAAAATATGCGCCAAAGCCAAACAATTACCATGGCTTTCTAATAACACTAAACTTCTAATTAAACAAAGGTATAGAGCCAGGGCACTCTACCAGTCAAACAAAAACAAAAACAATCTCACCTCATATCAGCATTTAAGAAACCAAACTAAGAAAAAAATCATCAACGCTAAAAAGACCTACTTCCAAACCTTTCAACAAAAGAACCTTCATAACCCACAAAAGTTCTGGCAAAATATTAACTACCTCCTCAACCCTGGAAAAACCTCCACCCCCAGTCCTTCCACATGCAATACCTCCAAATCCTTTGCCTGACAGTTCAACTCTGACTTTATTAACTCTATCACTTCCCTCCTTAACAGCCACCAAAATGTACTACTCATAGTCCCCTCCCCTACCACTATAACCACAAACTCCCTGTCCTTTAAACCCATTCAGACATCATACATAAAAAAGCTCCTAAGCAAACTAAAACCCTGCTGCCTTGCCACTGACTAACTACCCAAAGAATTCCTAAAAGTAGCTAGTCCATCCGTCTATCCTATCTCTGTCTTTATCAATTGTTCCATCTCCAAACAGTATGTGCTTCACCTCTGGAAAATATCTCACATCATTCCTCTTCACAAGGGCAACCCCTCTAGAGATATCTCAAACTACCACCCCATTGCCACCCTCTCACCCATAGCTAAAATCTTAGAGAATTGTATTCACCAACAACTCCTTAATCACCTTACCACTAATAACCTACTGCCCTACACTCAGCACAGATTTAGGCCTAAGCATAGTGCAAACACAGCATTAATAACTTTTAGTGACATTATTCATCACCTTAAGAACAATGGACAACTAGTCTCAGCAATTTTCCTGGATATGTTAAAAGCTTCTGACACCGTTTCCCACCAACTACTAGTCAACAAGGTTGCTACTTACAATCTCAATTCATCATCCCTAATATGGTTTCACAGCTACCTGTCAAACAGTCAACAGGCTACAAAATGGGAGAACAATCTCTCCCCACTACTATCAGTATCCACTGGAGTACCCCAAGGATCCATACTTGGCCCCCTTCTCTTTGCCATATTCACCAACAACCTAAACTCTGCATCCCAACTTACCACAATCATACAATATGCAGATGATTAATCTCTTATCTGCTCTGCCCCTTCCCCAAAAAACTTCAGGACAAAATTCAAAAATCATACCAGGAAATTGAAACTTGCCTATCCAACCACCAGCTCATCCTAAACACAAACAAGACTAAGTTAATGATTTTCGCAAACAAAACTTCCAAACCCTGTTCACTCCCTCTCTTTTTTTTCACTCCTCCAATGGAACCAAATTTGAGCCTACAAATCAGACCAAACTCTTAGGGGTTACAATAGATCACAGGCTAAAATTTGATGTACATATTTCCCTAACAATCAAAAAAGTCCATGCCAAACTCAGAGCTCTCTACAGGGCCAAACCTTACCTAACACACCAAGCCTGACTAGCCATGGCTGGATCTCACTTATTATCTATCCTCATCTGCTACTCACACATTTTTACCAACCTGTGTAAGACTGACATTAATAACCTAGAGTCCTGTTATAATAAAATAGTGATGTTTGCCACCAATCATCCCCATAAAGCTCATCATTGTTCCGTTCTTCAACAACTTAACTGGTTAGAACTTCCCAGTCTGTTAACATTAAACCAACTTACTTTCACCCACAAAATCATCCACAACCTCAGTAACTGCCTTGCACTTTCAAGGCTGGTCCAACAATGTCAACAGCAGGTCCCTTAGGTCTTCCGACAGGCTATTGCTAAAAGTAACCCAGTCCCACAACTATCATGGTGACTCCCACTATTCAAATAAAATAGCTGAGACCTGGAATGCTCTTCCTCAGCTCTTCCTCAGCACATCGAAAACATTCCCAGCTATTCTTCTTTTAAAATAAAATTAAAAGAATATTTGCCCAACACCTGCCTCTGCTCCCCATAATTCTCCTGGATAATTCCTCGCTCCTGGTACTTCACAACTGCTTTAACAACTTTAAACTGCTAATGCTTATCTCCAATGATTTTGAACTGATTGGTTTTCTCTCTGATAGATTTTTTAAGTTCTCTGTTATCAATATCTCTGTATTATTCTACGCTGTATATTTGATATCTAAATAATTTGTTAGTTATTTTTGTTAATGTATGTTTATCATGTCTACTTTATGTCTAGTTTTTACTTTATACCTTAGTTATTACTAATTGTTTCTGTTACTGGAGTTTTTCTCCCTGGGTCTCTGCTGAAAACAGGCTACTTGCCCAGTTGGACACTACCCAGTTAACAAATATAAATAAAATTAAATAAATAAATAATAAAATTTAAATATTTAATGTCTACCTATGAGCATGTGTGTGTGTGTGAGCACACACACTTATGCATGCAGAGTCGCATAAGTAGACACATGCATACTAAGAAAGTCACTAACACCCAAACTCACATATGTGAGTGCGCGCGCACACACACACACACACACACACACACACACACACACACACACACACACACACACACACACACACACACACACACACACACACACACACACACACACACACACACACACACACACACACACACACACACACTCTGTCTGACTGTGTTCACGTCAGATGTCTTACTGTGATCAAATAAAGAACTATATAAATAATAGTGCTAGTAATATGTTTTAGTTCACATATGTTCCACACTTCCAGTGAAAAGCATTACAACTCTTCTCCTCCACGTAGTGTGCACACAGGCACACATACACACGTGCACTCATGCAGGCAGTCATTTACATGTGTGTGTGTGTGTGTGTGTGTGTGTGTGTGTGTGTGTGTATATATATATATATATATATATATATATATACAGAAAGATGAAGAAGCAATGATAATAAGGATCTTTCACATATGAAGAAACTCAGATGCACACACACACTCACATACATGAACACATACACACACACACACACACACACACACACACACACACACACACACACACACACACACACACACACACACACACACATCTTGTAACTGCTGCTGCCACAATTAATTGGGTTATGTCTGTTTTATTTATTTGCATATGTATTTATTTCTCCTGCTTACTAACTGTAGCCTTTTTAAGAGCCACTTTTAGCAAGGGGAAATGGAATGGAAGATCCTTACAACTGCTGTTGCTGTAGTTACTTGCAGCAGTTCTGCATTTTTTTTTAATTTTCATTTCACCTCCTCACCACTAAGCCATGTTTACCAAAATTAATCAATATGGCAGCTGTTATTTTTTCCAGTCTATGTATCATGGTTGTTTAATATGTTGCCAGGAAGCCACATACTTGTTTTTTAATGGGCTCTTTTCATACATTAATACTCTGTTGGACAATGCTTGGTCTCAATTGAGTTTCATGTTAGATTGTATTATTATCTTAAAGTTGACTTCATCCCTGTTGGAATTTTCACTATCCAGTGAGACTGCTTTACTGTTTGACACACCTCCATGGTACAGTGTTCATTGCAGTACTATATGGATAGTACATTTTAGAATGTTATGTGGAATAATGAATAGTCTTTACTGGCATGCTGTATTACTGCGCGCTTACTGTGGCTGAGAAGTCTGTTTCAGTAAAAACAAAGAATACCACTACTGGCAACTGTGCTTCTGTAAAATCCAATACAAACAAAAGAAAAAAGAGCACTGTGATGTTCAACCTTTTATTAAAATGATAATCAGCAAAGCTTTCTGGTATCCCCTTCCTCAGTGCTTACAGACTAAAAACATTTAATTCCATTTAAGTACAAAATGTTAAAAGTCATATGACACAGCCAACCAATAGAACAATGCAACTAATCAACTTCAATTGATATCAATTAGTAACACTTCTCCTAGGAAACAATTGATATATACACCCCCCCACACACACACCCTACGAAGTCTGTTTCAGTAAACACCACAAGTATCAATAATTCTTGCAAGTTGTTTATTGTATGAAGAGAAATTACTATGGGCTAAGCTGCTGCACAGGCAAAAGTATACTGTAGTTTGAAACTGAGGGTGAAATTCGTAAACAGGGAATATCACAGTGCATAGGATTAATGCACTGAAAACTGATAGTACAATGTCTTACCCAACTCACAGACAGTGAGGTATGCTACCTCAGAATTTGCATGTCAGGAATTGAGGAATGTGATGTGAAGACCATTTTTAGTGGTGAACATTTGAAGGCATACCAAAAGCCTGCATACTATCTAAATGGAAATATAGGATAGAATGAACCATGACTCATTGCTATTTGAGTTATTGCCTTGAAACATAGTTATGGCTGGCTGCCAATACCATCTCAGTGACTATGCAATGTGCCCATGTGCTTAAAGGCACAAAGGTCCCATGTGTGCAAGCTGAATGTGCTGGCAGTGTATGCCCTTCCATACACATACAAAAGCAGACACCTTCGTAATCATGGAATCTCCATGACATGCTGCCAGAATCAATGACCAAGACCAATGGTGACACCCTGCAAAGCCATGCATACAGCAATTTCCTTTGGCAACTAAATCTTCCTGTTGGGAGAGTAGAAGGTGTGGCATATTAATGATAAGGTAATGGTGCTTAATATGCATTCATAAGAGATGAGGAAGATTGTACTTAGGATCTTCATGATTTATATGCCTTGTACCTAAGGCACCCTATAGTGCCTTTTTAGGCATGGCTCAAAGGACAAAACCAGCACTGTAACAGGTACAAGTATGCAAAATCTGAAGTTAATGCTACTCAATGCTAGAAGTCGAAACCTCAAAATACACTCTCTCGAGGCACTCCTAAAAATGGAGAACATCGGTATCTGTGCAGTAACTGAAACCTGGTTAAATGTTCCAGAGAGCACCCCTGCAATATCAGGCTACAACTCTTACCACACTTTTTGGCCAGCGAACCATGGCCAAAACACTAAAGGTAGAGGAGTGCCCGTATTCACCAAGGATATTCACACCTCCAGGCTAGTTGCCCAACACAATGCATCCGAAATTCTCCAGGTGCAACTAACACTAGGTAAGACTGCAATCCAAATTGTAGCTTGCTACAGATACCACACCATGTCCCAAGATTCTCACTACACATTTCTAAACATACTGGAAAATATTAAGATACAACCTAATACTGGGTGATTTCAACTACCCTGCCATTAACTGGGAAAACTACTCGTGTACCAACACCTTTGCCCAACGGTTCTTGGAATTCATAAATTCCAATGCCCTGGATCAACTAATCCATAGTCCCACCAGGGGCTTCAATATCCTGTACCTGGTCGTTACCAACATGGGAAATCAGTGCTCCACACCAGTGGTCACCTCCTCGTTGGTTAGGTCTGACCATAAGCTAATCAACTTTGACATCCACATCCCACCCCCACCCCCACCCCCCAGTAAGGAAGCATCCATAAAAAACTGCTCCAAGGCCAACTTCATGCTAGTCAAGTCGGAAGTGACAAACTTAATGACAGCCATGCAGACGGGAACTAAAAATTCAACTGCCGAATCCTACACTAAAGCACTGTATGAGCACATCCACTCATGCATGAATCTTGCCATCCCAAATAGAACCAAGATGCTCTCCTCCAAAAAAAGGAAGCCAATCTTGTGGTCCCTGTCATAAACAAACTATACAACAGAAGGAAGAAGCTGTTGCAGAAAAGAGGAAAATCCCAGGATGCAAAAAGCTCCCTTACCAGCCTCAGTAAGAAGGTGAGATCCCTCATAAAATCCTCTAAAGCTAGTTACGAAAATAAAATTGCCAAAGATTCCAAAGACATCCACAAGGTATGCTATAGCTATGTCAAGAATCTAAATGGCAATGCTCAGATCTGCTCTGAGCTACAACAAAATGGCATTAAATATACTGATCCCAAGGACATTGCCAATATCCTGGCAGATCGATTCAGTGCCAACTTCACCACCCTCTCACTTCCTAAAGGGCCCATCTCAATACAGAAAGGTTTCCAAATTCCGGTAATAACGGCCACACAGGTAAAAACCACACTCTCCAAAGCTAAGAATCCAGCATCCATGGGACCAGACGACATCCCGGGCTATGTACTACATGAACTACAAAATGAACTGGCAACTCACCTAAGTGTCATGTTTAACCATAGCCTCACCTCAGGCTTCATGCCCACTGAGTGGTGCACAGCTACAGTTATCCCACTCCAGAAGGGGGGATCCACCTTGGATCCTGGGAACTACTGTCCCATCAGTCTGATGAACCTGATCTGCAAGGCCATGGAGTGTATTATTATGGAACTTATAAACAAAGACATTGGCAACCTTCAAACTCTGGACCCCACCCAGTTTGGGTTCGTGAAGGGCCGATCGTGTCTCCTGAACCTGATTGACTTCTTTGAATCAGTCTCCAGAGCTGTGGACAAGGATAAGGCAGCCCAAACAGCCTATCTGGACTGCACCAAGGCCTTCAACACCATTTCCAGACTCTGGAATCATAGATAAACTTACTAAGCTGGGCATAAATCCCTACATCACTCGATGGGTTGCCAACTGGCTTACTGACAGAACCCACACTGTAAAAGTAGCTGACTCCAAATCCAGCTCCAGACAAGTGACAAGTGGAGTACCTCAGTTTTCAGTCTTGGGACCACTCTTGTTTGGTATCTACTTCTCTGAATTACAGGCCAACAGTGAGCGACTCTGGCTAACAAAGTTCACAGATGACTGCAAACTGGGAGCCATTATTGAATCCCCAAATTATGTAGATATTCTACAAAAGGGCCTTACAGAAACAGATGCTTGGTGCCAGAGCCATGGGCTCAAGCTCAATGCCAAGAAGTGTATAGTTATCACCTTTGGGAAAAAACATGCACCCATGAATTACCACATAGGTGGCAGTACACTAAACACCGAAAGTGTGATAAGAGACTTAGGAACACAGGTGGACAGTGGTCTCACCTTCGATAACCACATCGCCACAACAGACAGGAAATCTTTCTATGTGGCACACCTCATCACTAAGGGCTTTTCATCCAGAAAAAAGGAGGTCATTGTCCCACTGTACTCATCCCTCATTAGAACCATCATAGAGTACAATGTCCCATTTGGTATGTACCTCACAAGACATCTGCAGCAACTGGAAAGGCCGCTGAAACACCTCACTAAAAGAATCACAGGCCTAAAGCAGATGCCCTATGCTGACCGACTAAAAAAACTCCAGCTATACTCTATCACATATTGTCTACTCAGAAGCGATCTCTGCTTAACATACAAGGCCATGTCAAACCCAGAACTGTTGGACATGCTACACTTAAAGAAATCCCAATCCATCAGAGCTACATGCTCTAGGGACCTAAACCTTGTCATCACAATGAACAAATCATGCTGGAGGGATAGATTCCTGACCCAGAGACTCTCCATACTCTGGAATAGACTGCCCATACATGTCAAGCAGAAAGCCTCCTTGGCCTTCTTCAAAAAGAACCTGGACAATTGGATGGGAGATAATAAATTTAACCTGGGGATCACATCAGTCATCCTGCTAGACAGGGGTCCAGGGAAGTAAATATTGTGGAAAGAAATAGCCAGGGAATTGTTAAGACTAGTCTTGTAGAGGCCGTAGGGCCAATAGCCTAGTACCAACCTATGAACCTATTAGAACAAGACAAACTGCCATTTACTCCCCCTGTCTAATTGTGAGGTAAGGGTCTGAATGGTGCATGATGCAGACTAAAGACAGACGTGGTGAATTCATCCTGTTTCCACAAAAAATAATGGAACAAAGGAGTATGATGTACTATCACTCAGTCCTTCATATTGGGATAGTGCTACCTCTTCATGTGTTTCACCAGTTACAGTATTGATTGGTATATGGGACTCTCTTTTAACTATGGTGGTTTGGCATCTACACATAACAAAAGTCCATTTCATCCACAGCTGTATATTCCACCAGCAAATTCCAAAGAAGTTGTATCTATGCCCCTAAATTTCATGCCATCTACTTCACAGAGACTTCTCATACCTACACTGTTGCTGAATCTGCATTGACCTTTGCAGTAATATACATCATTAGCATGATTCCTAGACTAAAAGAGCTGCCATCCTGACTACCCATCAGTACATCTTTTGCCATCATGTACTGAGTACCGATATAAAACTGGGAAATGTGTGATCTTGTTTCTGAATCACTTTCCTATATGGTATGAATCCATGCATATAAATGTCAGTGAGGTATCTTTTTTAAATTAATTTGAGATGATTGCCTAACTAGAAGGTACATACTACTTTAATTGTCCAACATCACAGTGCCGTCCAAGCAATCATGCAGAGAACATCTATAGCTATGTTTTGAAGGTAAAGGGTTTTTCTGACCCCTGAGATGTCTTATATTCTTCAATACAACCTGTGATGTATGCATTGATTGTTTTAAAAAGCTATGAGTGCCACACAAATATTAGGATTGCCACCTTTCATTATGACCAAAAATGGGCCAAAGCCACACCCCTTGCAGCTCCTACAACCTGCCCTACTCCTCCTCATTCCCCACCCACTTTCCACCCATTTCCTGACATCATAATCATGTCATGTGTGTAAGAATGCCCTCTTTTGTCTTTAGCAATGCTTTTGTTTATGACGATTCACTATTCTTTTATGTTAAAAACCCTAGTAAAATCACCATTGTTTTTGAAACAGAATATTGGAGTTTGTACAGTGTTTCTCGGACTACTAGACAGTTGGTGTGATTTCTGGATAGTCTGGAAAAAACAGACAGGTGGCAATGCTAAAAAATATTATGTTTAGAACAATCCACTGAAATTACTTTACTGGTAAAGCTGAGTGCAACTGGCATGTATGCATACATAATAAATGTGTACTGGCATGAACAGGGCTTTCTGTTGAAGATAGATCTAGTGAATGTTGTGCAATTTTCATGAATATAAATCCTAGCTTTTTTTAGCATGTTCCTTTGTAGATAGAAAATATGGATTGCATAATCTCAGTTTGCATTATGAGTAATGCAACATATCTTATCCCTGCCAAGCTGCAGTCTTCCACCTTTTCAGTTCATTGTCATAGCATGCTGGTGTATTAATCATCGGTTCCTTCTACTGCCATCTGCTGATGGCAGCCAAATAAATAAGTGTGGTGCCTGTCTCACTCTGTACTCATAACAAGATTTCCCAGGCACAACTGTTGTATTTGATATAAGCTCAATAGGTACATTTTAATTCTGAATAAAGACAGATCACACAATTGAGAACTTAAAGCAGAAAATATAAAGAAAGCATTCCCCCACCACAGGTGTGCATACATGCTTATATATGTATCCCTCATGTACACAGAATCCTAAATTTCTCATCCTGTCATCTTACTTAAGCTCTAGGAGTGGGAGTTATTTCAAATCACACATATGGATATATGTATGTTAATAGCACTTCATCTGTCTGTAACTCCCTTTTTCCATTTTTGCACATGGGGTTGGGATGTCACATCAAGACTGGCATTCATCCTGAGTCAGTGTTCATACTATTAGATAAGAAAATCTAAAACTACTCTGGTTATAAGTTGCACACACAATGTGAGTGTGTGTGTGTGTGTGTGTGTGTGTGTGTGTGTGTGTGTGTGTGTGTGTGTGTGTGTGTGTGTGTATGTGTGTGTGTGTGTGTGTGTGTGTGTGTGTGTGTGGGTGTGTGTGTGTGTGTGTGTGGACATGTATAATACACACCAGTTAGAGCAATTATGAATAATTGTGTTAAAATGTATTTGCAAGATGTATATTAAAATAAATAAATGAATCATTGTGGAGACTGCATGCATTTTTTAGCATCAGGTGCCTTGGACAGTATTTATTATCTAATACATTGACTTGTCTTGGTCCAGCTGGTAGTCATTTTCTGGGTAGAATATTTTAAGTTCTGCAGGGGTGTTATTGCTGTCATTTAGTTTAACTGTACTTGACATAAACTTTCTTATAAGGCAAGTATATTCAGCTTTATTCTGATATGTCTGAAATTTCTCCTACAGGCATTCACTATGGTCATTGCTTGCCTAATCATTCTGGTCATGCATCCATTGGTAGTCATGCATTTGGTTGAATCAGTTTTCATGAATTTGTTTTGTGGGTTATATTACTGATTTATTTTATATTATTAAAATGAAAAGAATGATGGCCGCTTAGAAAACTCTCCCTTTAACACAAAGCAGTTAATAACAAAAGTTAAAATAAGGAGAGTAGCAGATTAATTTCTCAGCGATACACACTATCAAACCTTGGAAAAAGGCGCCAACTGGATGAATTCAAAAGTTCCAGCAGTTTTTCACTTCACCGCAAAGCAAATCAAACAAATTCTTCATTTAGTAAACCAAGGCTCGTGTTTAGCTCAGTTATATATCCAAATAAAGCAGCAATGAAGCGGCAATAATGCAGTCCACGAATGCAATATATTAAAACTGTTATTTATTAAAACAAATAATCTTATTTGTTCTAATAAATAACAGTTTTAATATATTGCATTCGTGGACTGCATTATTGCCACTTCATTGCTGCTTTATTTGGATATATAACTGAGCTCCACACGAGCCTTGATTTACTAAATGAAGAATTTGTTTGATTTGCTTTGCGGTGAAGTGAAAAACTGCCGGAACTTTTAAATTCATCCAGTTGGCGCCTTTTTCCAAGGTTTGATAGTGTGTATCGCTGAGAAATTAATCTGCTACTCTCCCTATTTTAACTTTTGTTATTTTATATTATGTTGAGTTACATTATAGTCAAGATTTAATTTCTTGACTAAATGCTTTAATAATGATATTTCTCTTCTGCATTGTTGCACAACTGTGTAGTTAGTATTTGTAAGTAACTGGGTGTGAGGTTCCTCATGTAAATATTTAGTTTGCTTTTTATTTGTGTTTTACTGAGTGCATCAGTTATTGTTTCATTGTGGTGTCATATTGTTTATTTCTATTTAATGTAAACTCGGGAAATGGAAATTCGGAGGTATTTAGGCATTCACTTAGTGGCATCTTGCCAATTTCTTTTCTTGAAGCAACTCTTCAGATCAGCAAAGACTAAAGTGTCATTCTCTTAGCATCTGCAATTAGCTGTAAAATTCTCTGCTAATCTATGCTAAGTAAGTGGCAATAAATATTACATTTTATTTGCTTGAGAGGCAGTAGTAGTGAAGTTTCAGAGAAAAGATAACTTGTTATCCAGCTTTAATTTTGTTCTGTCAAAATATTTCGTAAACATAATACTTACCATGTAGTCTGCGTATTGGGGAATGTTCAGCAATGTATCAACAATCAATGTTGTGTATCGATTTTATTATCTCTGTATTCTGGGAGAGATACCTTTATTTTTTTATTAATATTTGTGTTGGAGCAGCTATAGCAGTTTTGTACAATTTATGGATAACTATTTTACTGTAAAGGTTTACATAAGTAGCAAATGTTTTCTGTGTCAAGGTGGTATGTTTATTCATTTTGTATAAACGTTTATGCATATGTGCGTCATGTTTTGACATATTTTAGTAGTTTTAATAATATGTGAAGGTTTGGTGACATATAGTTTCAGTGGTTATAGTTTCTGCTATTTTATATCTGTTTAGGTTAAATGTACTGTGTGTCAAGAAATAGCCATGTCCCATCCATTGCTATGACCAAGGTTTGGGTCATCTGTACATTTTCAGGTGGTGTATGGTTATCCTTTTGCATGGAGTAGTCATCTTTCCATCTGTAGTACATAGAGTGGTAATCTCTCCATAAGTGTTTGGCGGTCTAGTCAGTCATCCATATGTAAACAGATTTTGGTCACTAGCACTACATGGATATTTGCTTGGCTAGCTCTGGTTTTCATTTTTTTTATTTATTTATTTTTTTTATGAAACTCACTTTTGGAGTATTGCTGATACAAGTGTCCACATTTTTAGATAGTCAGTAATAAAAATTGAGAAAACATTGAAAACCACATTGAATTTTTTGAGATTCTTTAGGGTCCTCAGTCTTCTGTTTTATCTGAGAGATATTGCTTACCTTAATATCCATAGTATCAGTTCTATATATTAAGGATATTATTGCTTAGCTGAATATCCATGTTATTAATTTCTGTTTACCATTCTAATACAGTAGTGCTGGGTTTTGTTGTGTAAGCATGCATCATTATATAATATTAAAATGCAAAAATATATATTGGGTCTATTGTGTGTGGTAACTGAAATGCTTTCTAGAATAGGGTGTCAATTTAGGGAACAAAGTTTGTGGTAATTGGCAAAGTCTTAAGTCACAAACTGAGATTTCATATGCGGCAATAAAATACATTGTATTTATTACAGAAATTAGACTGCTACATATTACATATATCCACCTTTTTAGTTTTTTATGTTAAAGTAATGTTTCCTATTGACAGTAATGGACTACATTACTTACCCAAGACTGGGAAAATGGGATTCATAAACAAAGTGTACTGCTACACTGCATGAATCTGTGACATTAGTGGGATTCATAAAGTGCAATAATGTCAGTGTTATCTATCATCTCCCTCTTTCTGTTATATTGATAGAGATGTAGATATAGCTATAGATATAGATTTAGATATAGATATACGTATGTTTGCTATCATAATTTGGAAACAAATTTCATCAAGTAGTGTAACATTGAAAGCATACTTTCAAAGAGACAGAAAATCGAAACTTATGGTACTGAAGCTTGAATATTGATGTTCAGATGGCACATGTAGTTCAACAGGCACATTTTCAAAATAGCAAATACCGAGCACTTGAGTTTAGCATGCTTCATGACTGGGGCTGAAAAACATTTTCATTTTCGCCATTAATTTTTGACAACATAATGACTCGACCAAGTGTGTTTCCAATATATATATATATATATATATATATATATATATATATATATATATATATATATATATATATATATATATACATACACACATTTACATATTTATATGGGTTGAATATGTTTTCTGGGGTGTACATAGGTTGTGCAACTGATACATCTTTGACTGTTACCACACATCTTGCCACATTCATGGTGATTCACTAGAGATCAGAGGGATGTGCCTGCTTCTAGTCTAGGCATGCACCCTGCGTATCAGTAGTCCTATACCTGACTTCAGTGTATTTTCTGTTATAATCGTTATCTTCATGTGTAGGCTGTTGTGAAGGTACTGTATTGCTACAATGAAGAGGGATTCAAAGACAAGATAAGCAACACATGGTGTTGTATTAAGTCACTCCAGTACTGCATTCATGATATCCAATCTTCATTTAAGTTTTTTAAATATAAAATTAGGGTGCCAGATTTAAATATGGCACACTCATAATCAAAAGTTTAATGTGTGATAATTAGCATATAATTCCTGGCTTTTGTATTTAAAAAATCATTTCTTCTTTCCTGAGATACAACAATGTTGGAGTGTGTTTGTGTGTATGTGTGTGTGTGTGTGTGTGTGTGTGTGTGTGTGTGTGTGTGTGTGTGTGTGTGTGTGTATATATATATATATATATATATATATATATGTGTGTGTGTGTGTATAAAATGGAAACAGCCATGTGAGAGGGTTACAGAGCTCCACGTTGGAGGTTCAGAGTGGTGTTCACACTTGCAAAAGTTATTTTTTGGTATATTAGATTGATCAAGCATGCCTCCCTTTTCACTACTTGGTTCTTTTGTGATTGCACTTATTAGGAGCAGTAGCGAAGCAGCTATGATTTGGTCACAAACCTTGAAATTAATTCAGTTGAACAAGTAAGATAACATTCTGTTTTACTTGTTCAAATTAAATGTTTTATTTCAAAATTTAAGGATGTTTTCTTTGAACTGCTTCAGGCAGTCAGTGTCAGTCCTGGCAGCACTGAGGTATTTCACTCCTCATTAATGCAAGTGTTGGCAGGCATGAAAGAGATAACACAGTAACTAGATAGTTGTGTGGAGGGATCTAGCCTAGGCAGAAGTAATGTCTTAACATTTCAGATGGGGGGGAGTGGGAAGAAGTCTGATCTATGTTCAAAAACTTGTAAATGTTGGAGGAGGTGCACCCTAGTATTTTCCATTCTGTTGAAGATGAGATGTCTGTGTGTGGATGGGGGTGGGGTGGGGTAGCATTACAGCTTTTAGCTGCTGTTGCTGCTGCTGAAGGCTGAAATCAAGAGGAGAAGGAGGGAGGGAATGATATCAATATTTATTTATTTATTTATTTAATTATTTATTTCAGTTTGATAACTGGGGAAGTCCACTGGGCCAAGAAGAACCCATTTTCAGTGGAGGCCCGGGGAGAAAAGCTCCAGTAGCAATGCAATTTACTTACAGTCAGAGACATGCAAGCAAGGGTAGAAGACCAAAGATGTGATTAGGGAGGAGTGAGGGACATGTTACTTAGACCTGAACAATGTCTTCAGATTTCAGCATGGGTAAGTTATAAAGAGTGCCTAACCTAAATAGAAGACCAGTCTTATAATTACTTTTGGGCAGAGGAAAGTGTGTTGGGAGGGAGGTTATATTTAAAATGGCATGAAGATGGGGGGTGGGGGCTGCACTGCTTTCTGTAGCACTACATTTACAGGGCATTGATGTGTGCCATGACTCACTGAGCCACCCAATGCACGTGGCAAAGGACTTGTGTCATGGAGCAGAACAAACTGCTTATGTAATTATATCAGGGCATCAGTGTGTCATGACCCACAGAGCCACCCAGTGCACATGGCAAGGGCATGTATCATGTAACAGAACAAACTGCTTATCTAATTGTATCAGTATAGCAGAGCATTGGAGTGTACCATGACCCACAGACCCACCCAATGCATGTGACAAAGGGCCTGTATATTTATTGTCTGATTTTCGTCACAGAAGTTGATTTAAGTTCTCTTTGAATTCTGTGGTTACTGATATTGATTATTCTTTTCTTGTACAATGTTTTATTAATTTGAAGCTGAATATACATTCCTTAAATGAGTATGCAATTAATGGTTTGCTAATGCACAAATGTCTTGTGCAGCATAATAAATGCTATGCATATAGGTAACAGCTGATAACAGTGGTGATCTGTGTTCCTCTTGTCAAAAATGGATGATTTGCTTAACATTGTTTGAAGTAAATCTAGACTTAATGATGATGATTGCACTTGTGCAATTGGCACAGCTTGGAGAACTGTTGTTTCATATAAAAAAATCTAAGCCTGTTTCCTACCTTTCCTGTAACTAGTGTAGTCTAGATTCAGATTTGCTGTATCCAGGACTATATGTAATCTTCTGAGCCCCCCAAGCTTTCTGTGTTGGAGGGAAGCCTTCTAGCTTATCAGTGGGAGTGGTAAGCACTAGGTAACCTATCTACCACATAAGGAGTAGTTCTGGCCCAGAAATTGTAGTTACTGGCTGTTTGGGCAGTTTTTCCATCTCTCTCAACTTTCTGATTTAAAAGCCTGCATTTGCACTTGTTTCCCCCATTTCCTGTAACTAGTTTAGTCCAGATACAGATTCTTAGTTTTAGCACTTGAATTTGCTTATTCGTGATCAGCACTTGCTCAGAACTTGTTGTAAGCACTAAATAAGCTACTAATTACTACAGCACTCAACATTCCTCATTACCTAGAGGAAAACTGTTTTGGTACTTACTTTCCTCACTTGCTTAGAGAAAAACAGCTCTTGTACTCACTTTCCTCACTTATCTAGCGGAAAATAGTTTTTTTTTTTATTCAGGCATGTCCAAGGGTCAGCTCCCAGTGTTCTGTCTTGTCTATCTGATGAATCTGGGCATCTTGGGGCAATGTAGAAATTGCCTCATGTACACAGACAACCCCCTCCTCCTATCAGCCAACACTACAACCTGTGAGAGATGCACTTATCTAGCCAAACTGGAGGTAAAGCTCTCTCCAACCAAGACTGAACTTGACAGTCAAGAGGAGAAGGTAAACACTTGCACCACACCACACACATCACATAGTCTCACTAAATCTACACCACCACAATCCACACATAGAAACACAAATACATTCACGGAGGCTCTCAATAATAATCTGCTCAAGCAACAGAGACCTCCAAAGCAGAAATGCAAGCAACCTCCACCCCCCAACACAACCCAAATGACACATAGCCCACAGACTCAGTGTGCCACTCAACCACAGCCAATAAGGTAAAACAATGTACCCAACACACTAGTCATAGGTGACTCTATAGTCAGGTACACTTCTATCCTACTCACCAGGCTAAACAAGAAGAAGGTTACTGTCAGCTGCCTGTCGGGTGCCAGGATCCGCCACATAATCCACGCATTCAGGTCACTCCACAACAAGTACAAATATGACTCTGTCATTGTCCATGTTGGTGTGAATGACCTGAGATGTACCTGCTTGGACTACATGAAAAGAGACATGGAAGAGCTATCCGATCTTGTAGCACAGGCAGGTATGACCCTAGCCCTGAGTAGCATTCTGCCATCACCTAGAATGATACCGCAGTGCAAGGACAAAATGATTGACTTCAACAATTGGCTAAGCTTCTGGTGTCATTCTAAAGGGATCCAGTATCTGTCTGCCTGGGAGGACATGGTCGACAGACCATAATGCTTTGTCAGAGATGGCCTGCACCTGTCACCCCTGGGATTCTGGATACTGGCTAAGGTTCTTGCCGCACCTATAGTGCCATTTTTAGGAAAGGTTCAAATGACAAATTCACCACTGTAGCAGGAACAGGCAAGCAAAAACTGAGGGTCAAGCTACTCAATGCTACAAGTCTAAATCTCAAAATGCACTCACTCGAGGCACTCCTTAAAATGGAGAACATTGATATCTGTGCAGTGACTAAGACCTGGTTCAAGGCTCCAGAGAGCACCCCTGCACTACCAGGCTAAAACTCATACCACACTTTTCGGCCATGTAACCTGGACCGGAACCCCAAAGTCAGAGGTGTGTCCATATTCATTAAGGATATCCACACCTCCAGGCTAGTTGCTCAGCATAATGCATCCAAGGTTATCCAAGTGCAACTAACTCTGGGCAAAACTGCAATACAAATTGTAGCTTGCTACAGATCCCCCACCATGCCCCAGGATTCCCACTCCTCTTTTCTTGATGTACTGGAAAACATTAGGATTCAACCAAACACCCTAATAACGGGCGATTTCAACTACCCCACCATTAACTGGGAAAACTACTCATATACCAACTCCTTCGCTCAACGCTTTCTGGAATTCATAAACTCCAATGCCCTGGATAAACTTATCCACACCCCCATCAGGGGCAACAATATCCTAGATCTAGTCATTACCAACATGAGTGACCGGTGTTTCACACCTGAAGTCAACGCCTCATTGGTCCAATCTGACTATATGCTAATCACCCTAAATATCCACATCCTGCCCCCCCCCCCCCCATTAAGGAAACCATGGTAAAAAATTTCTGCAAAGCCAACTTCATGCTTCTTAAGACAGAAGTGGTTAACTTCATGACACCCATGCAGATGGACAATACAATTACGACTACTGAATCCTACACAATTGCACTTTATAAGCACTTACACAAGTGCATGGCTCGTGCTATCCCAAACAGAACCAAGATGCTATCCTCTATAAAAAGGAAGCCAATCTGGTGGTCCCCTGCCATAAACAAACTGTACAACAGAAGGAAAAAACTGTTGCAAAAGAGAGTAAAATCCCATGAGTGGAGGAGCTCCCTGGTCAGCCTCAGTAAGAAGCTCTGATCCCTGATAAAATTCTCCAAAGCTAGTTATATAAACAAAATCGCCACTGATTCTAAAGACAACCACAAAGTATTCTATAGCTATGTCAAGAATCTCAATGGCAACACTCAGATCTGCTCTGAGTTACAGCACAATGGCACTAACTATACAGACCCGACTGATATTGCCAACATCCTGGCAGATAGGTTCAGTGCTAACTTTACCTCCCTCTCACCCCATAAAGGGCCCATCTCTATACTGGAAGAATGCAAAGTTCCTGTAATCACGGCTGCACAGGTAAAAACCACACTCTCCAAAGCCAAGTACACAGCATCCATGGGACCAGACAGCATCCCAGGCTGCGTTCTACATGAACTACAAAATGAACTGGCACCCCACCTAACTACCGTGTTCAGTCATAGCCTCACCTCAGGCTTTGTGCCCGCTGAATGGCACACAGCGATGGTTATACCACTCCACAAGGGGGGAGCCACCACGGACCCTGGGAACTACTGCCCCATTAGCCTGATGAGCCTGGTCTGCAAGGCCATGGAATGTATCATCATGGAACTTATAAACAAAGACATTGGTAATCACCAAACTCTGAACCCCACCCAGTTCGGGTTTGTAAACGGCAGATGATGTCTCCTAAACCTGACAGACTTCTTTGAAGCAGTCACCAAAGCCGTAGATGAGGGTAATGTGGCTCACACAGCCTATCTAGAACTTTCCAAGGCTTTCTACACCATCCCCCACTCTGGAATTATAGATAAACTCACTAAACTAGGTACTAGGTATAAATCACTATGTCACAAGATGGGTTGCCATCTGACAGAACCCGCACTGTGAAAGTAGCAGACTCCAAATCTGACTTCAGACCAGTGACAAGTGGGGTACCACAGGGTTCAGTCCTGGGTCCTCTCCTGTTTGGTATCTACTTCTCTGAAGTACAGGCTAACACAGAAGGTCTATGTCTAACGAAGTTCACAGATGACTGCAAACTAGGAGCCATAATCGAAACTCCTAACGATGTGGACATCCTACAAAAGGACCTCACTGAGACAGATGCCTGGTGTCAAAGCCATGGCCTCAAGCTCAGTGCCAAAAAGTGCATTGTCATCCCCTTTGGTAAAAACTCTCACTCTCTACCCATGAACTACAACATAGGCGGTAGTATACTTAACACCAAAAGTGTGATAAAAGACCTTGGGACACAGGTGAACAGTAGTCTCTCCTTTGATAATCACATCACCACAGTAGTCAAGAAATCCTTCTATGTGGCACACCTCATCACAAATGGTTTCTCATCCAGAAAAAAAAAAGGTCATTGTTCCCCTGTACTCATCACTCATTAGACCCATTATAGATACAATGCCCCTTTTGGTATGTACCTCACAAGACATCTACAACAACTGGAAAGGCCACAGAAATACCTCACAAAGAGGATTTCCAGCCTCAAACAGATGCCCTGTGCAGACTGTCTAAAAAAACTCCAGTTTTACCACATCGCATATCGCCTACTCAGAGGTGATCTCTGCCTAACATACAAAGCTATGTCAAACCCAGAGCTGTTGGAAATGCTCACTTAAAGAAATCCCAATCTCTCCAAGCTACACAATCCAGGGACCTAAACCTTGTCACTACAATAAACAGAACATGCAGGAGGGATAGATTCCTGTCCCAGAGACTTCCCATACTCTGGAATAAACTACCTATCTATATCAAACAAAGCTCCTCATTAGTACTCTTCAAGAAAAATCTTGATGATTGGATGAGAAATAGGAAATTCACCCCGGGGATCACTTCGGTGGCTCTGCTCAACAGTGGCACAGGAAAATAATTTTCTTGTGTGGCAAAAGCCAATGTACCTTTTTGGCTGGGCTTGTATAGGCCCTAGGGCCGATAGCCTAGTACCTACCTATGAATCTATGACTGGACTGATGAGATAAATAATGTTAGGCAAAGAATAAGTAGAACGCATTTAGATAATGATGCATCTATTGTGTGTAAAGATCATTCAACCCCTATGAAACAAGATGATGCCCCTGACAACTTTGGAATTCTGGATACAAGTATTCAGCAATCTGAGGATTCAGAGTGTTTAGAAGGAAAAAAAAGAAAGAAAGGAAGAAGTTCACAACAAATAACAAGGAAGTCAAAGAAACTGATTAATGTCTGTAAAGGAAAGAGAATATGTACTAAAAAGGACACTGCTTTGTTATGTAACATACAGGTTACAGGGAATGATAATATGTTCCTATCAGAAAACCTTCAGTCTAAGAAAAAGGCATTTTGTTTTTCCAAACGAGAAGGCTGAAAAAAGTGGCAAGGGGCAGGTGAAAAGGATGAAATCGTAACTGAACGTGGAAGGATTGAAGAACACTACTGTAAGAAAAAAATAAGAGAAAGACAGATGTTGAATACATGGCTCAAGCTGTGGGTTTATAATGCCAGCTGGATGAGAATTTAATACACAATGAAAATGGTGGGATTAATATGACTAATAGTGATGAAGATCTATCCTTTGTAACAATTGATAGAGCAAATATTACTGTATTAGAAGCTGAAGGTTCAGAGATGTTCAGCAAAGATATTCTTGTAATGAATATCAAGAATGTTATTGATTTTATTTGTTCTTGGTTATGAAAATATAGTTATAATGAGACATAATGCCTATAGTCAAAATTTACATGACTTGCTAGTAAAATGCATTAAGGGAGCCTGTACCTTTAAAAGTGGATGTACTTTTTATAATTTTTTAATTGATTTATTGCACTGGTTATATAAGACTTAGTGTGTAACTTGATTTTATTCTGAAGAAGTCATAGTTAAAAATTGACAAAAGCGCTCAATAAAATGTTACTTTTCCTGGTCGTCCAGTTCGCTTTGTATTTTCTTAGTTTTGTTCCTTTTGGTTTATAATGGATTCCAGTTCGCAGAGCGGAGGGGGCACCAGGGAGATACATGAAGACCTGACTTTGGCTATTTATAAGCTAACTGAGCTTATAGGTGCATTTAATACTCAAATTTCAGGATTGAGTCACAAAATCGACAACTTTGTGAATGATTTCAGCCAAACCAAAACAAAACCTGTTTTTACTTCACAGGACTCCCTTTTCAGTATTGCACCAGGGCAAGGTAGCCCTATTCAACAAACAGGAACTAGTAGTAGAGGAACTAATTCTGTTACACCACCAGGCACTTCCCTTTGTTTAGAGGCAGCACACAGAAGCGTGCAGACACAAAGTAATGGCTCTGTACAGTGTAACACAACAAATGCTTTGAATCTAACTGACTGGATTAACAAGGACAGCATCGGTTTTTCCAACAACACCAACCAACCCATTATACAAGGTACTTTTGATCTTAAATTTAAAACTTTGGAAAAAGAATGTTTAAGACTTAAAAAACTGTAAATTGAGAATCAGTACCTTAGGGAATGCCTCAGACATGAACAGGTGCCAAAAGGACTGAGGTACTGGTGTTTTCCCAATGGTTTAACTAACAACAGTGAACTGCATAAAGACTTAATAACTCTGTTTAACTGCCAGAGTTGTGAACTGTTGGAATTGTTAGTTAGAGACAATGATAAAAAGTTTGTAGCGTTGCAAGACACTGTTAGCAAACTTGATGCCACTGTGAAAAATTATGTTAATTTTTGTATTAAACTGAATGAATACAACACTGAGCCCGAAGGGCGAACGGAGAGGGTAGAGACAAGAGAGTGGGCTTTCAAGGAAGACAATCTGTTAAGTGGGTGAATTCTGCAGGTAAGTCTTAAAGTGAGAGAGTGTAGAAGTAAGTTGTGAGGCTAGTAAGAGGAAAGTAAGGATTTCAGTGGAGTAGAATGTGGTTAAAGAAACCCTAGGACAAGGGTGAATAGGTAAAAGAGTGAGTCAGTGAAAAGCAGAAGCTGAAAAACCGGGATAGGGAGGTATAGTAAAGAAATAGGTGTAGGAATTGATATGCAGAGAGTTTATGGTAAGGCGCCACCTAGTGGCTAGTCACTTGATTGCAGCAAAAGATTCACTTACAAGGGTAGCAGGTTATGGGAGAGAGGGAGTTAGGCTACTAATTAAAAGAAAGTGAGTAGGCTGGATATAAGGGTTTGCTTAAAAAGTAAAGAGATAAATGGGGTGGCTGTTGGCTGCTGGCTAACCTGCGTGGGATGCTTGCCTAACCTAGCAGAGTCATTAAACATTAAAATTAGCACAAAGTTCTAGTAGCTGTTGCAGCACATACTTTCACTGTCTTATAACAAGTTGGTCTCTCAGGGAGCTGGTAGGTAAATTCCTGGCTCGGACTATTTTTTCAGAGGCATCCAGGAGGGTGAATTCTGGTGATTTAGTACAGGGATGTACTGGGTCACAAGGCTGGTAAATGAAGGAGGAGAGAAAAAGGTAGTGAGGCAGACAGTACTAGAATTAGAAAGCAAAGAAAAGAGTCTTTTCACACACAGTTACATGTAATTGCCCCATTAAACATCCAAAATCCTCTATTTGTATTAAACGCCTAAAGAGTACAGTATAAATCAGATACAACTATGACTCCAAGAACTCTGCAAAAATACAAACAGGTGGCTAGGATGGAAAGAGCTATATAAGCTTTTTCTTAAAAAATATGTACACCGACAGTAGCAATGAAATTAATATTGTATCAACAACAACCTTTCAGGACTAGGACACAATGTTGTTAGAGTTACTTCATCCAAGAAAAGTAACAGTACTTGGCCTAAGTAATCGGGTAGTACTGCAATGTTCCTTACTTAGGCACATATAATCATGCAGAATAACAGTGGAAACTCCTTTTGCAGCTATACATGTAAACTCCTATATATAGGAACTAGCAGAGACCACGTTTAGTAGGTGCCCAAGTATTTAGTGCAGGCTTTTTCCATGTTTTGAGTGTAGGGAAAGGAAGTCATACAGTTGGTGAAGTAATTATTAAGTAACGGGGAATTAGAACTAAATAAAAGCAAGATTAACTTCGGTGCCTAAAATAATTAATTAATAGTACAAGGCAGATAGGCCGCTAACAACTGCCCCCATGGACACTGCGCTTACTGTGTTTAAGCAAGAAAGGAATATCCAATCTATTTTGAAGTGATTATAGAGATAAAACATAAAAAACCCTGCGTCCATCTGTAGAGCATTGTGAAGGGTACTCCAGGCAGAGTAAAATTAATAATTATAGGTAGAATTAGAGAAAAAAAATAAGTGGTAGAGTGGATTCTACATGAGTAAGTATGTACACATTAATAACATTAATGAAGTCAATGGTGAGGAAATTAATGATGAAAATGAATATCAAAGTGACACCACCCCAGGTCCCATCCCTTTTGGACAACCCTTATGGAGGTCAGAGAGAATTCGAGAACAGAATCACCAGTACAGGAGGCCTCAGAATACAGTATATCAGGGGGAAATACACAACTCACAACAGTACAATCAGGGACGGGGGAGGGGGAGACAAGGGAAATGGCAATAAACTATAATATGTTGCCTGACAATGAAGAGGCAGTTATTATTGTCAATGACCCAAACAACTTCAAAATTTACAACTTAAGTAGTGTCACAGTTACTAAGGATTGGGCAAACCTCTTTGAGAGAGGTCTTAACTTTGTACCCTCCAAACATTTTAACATAGAAAAAACTTTGCTTGACATTATGATTTTCACTAGAACATTTAATTTTAGTGCCACTATGGGTGGAGAAGCAAATAGAAATACTACCATCACTTCTTGTAAAAAGGCAAGTGTAAGTAACCCTCCTTTACATACCACTATACAATTGTACCAAAAAAATTTGTATGAATGACATTAGACAACTTTCTAAAAATTGGAATTCAAATTTATTACACAATTTAATCAAAGAGGAAACCGTACTCCTCGATAATATATCTAATAATAAAGCCATTTGAGTCATGAAACCAGACAAGGGAGGTGGTCTTGTGGTCATGGACCAGGACAGGTACACAGAAAACATGTTAGGACATTTATTTGGGGAAGGTTACTAGCAGATTTCCCTTAATGAACTTAACATTGCATACAGACATAAGGACATGGTTCTTATGGATCTACTTTTGAATGACCAGATATCAGAAGTAGAATTTAACTATTGTACACAAAACAACCCCTGGATCCCAACAATATTTGGGATACCTAAGATTCACAAGAACATCTTGCATCCACATTTAAGACCTATTGTGGATGCAAAAGGGTCCAAGACTTTAACTGTAGCCAAATATATAGACCTCCAGTTAAAGAACTGTCTGGGGTCTTTTTATCATCAGAGACTCATGGGATTGTTTGAAAAAAATCAAACAGGAATATTTCAGTGATGACATCATTTTCACTACAATTGATGTCAAGGACTTATTTAGTGTCATTCCCCACAAAGAAGGTATTGAAATGTTTTATGACTTCTTATGTCAACAGACCAAGTTTTCACACACCAAAATACTTACATTAAGGACATTAATGGAACTTGAGTTGGAGAACAGTTTTTTGACTTTCGAAGGTCATTTATTTAAACAAACCACAGGGGTAGCTATGGAGGCAGCATGTGCACTGGTTTTTGCCAACATTGTTCTGACTCAGTGGGAACTGTGTCAAGTTTTTTCATCTTCAGGGATGTCTCATTGTAAGTTTTACGGTCGTTACCTGGATGACATCCTCATTTTCTGGGATGGAGACCATAACCAGTTGCATGAATTCTTACTGTTCCTCAATTCGAGCACTACATTCCTCAAATTCTCCATGGAAATTAATTCTGATTCCATTAGTTATTTAGACATCAGAATTAGCAAAGACTACATCGATAGCTTATTCTTCTCCACCATCTATCACAAACCTACATACTCAAACTCCCTTCTCCATTTTGAGAGTGGGCACCCTGTACATCAAAAAAGATTCTTAGTCAAAGGCCAGGGGGTGAGACTAGCCCGCATGGTTAGCAGGATGGAAGATTTCCAGAAGGAAAGGGCTGTTTTATTGAGTATGCTTTTAAGAAGAGGATATCCGAAAGAATTTGTTACACCTTTGTTGGAAGAAGTTACTAAAAAGAGATTCGAGGGACATTTCTATCCCTTATTAGGAATTGATATTACCAGATTATGTGCACCGTTGGAGAACAGTAAGAACCATACTGGTCATTTTCACAATGGGCTCATCCTCACGTACACTCCAGGTTATACTTGATTAGGGTTAGGGAAAAACTCTGCTTCACATGGATGGGAAGCCTTTTCCAAATGAGGGGAATTCTCTGAGACACACACCTGTCCCTCCAACATGTCCTATTTATGTCACAAGCAAACTGCAAGTCCCTAGATGTAGGAATTTTGATACTATAGATTTTGTAGCTGTACAAAAGGTCCATCAGGATGGGATCCAAGGAAGCCTTGTATGATAGGCACAGATCACTTCTCAACAGACTGTAGAAAACCAAGTACAAAGATATACATATGAGGTGATCTGCATAAGACATGTTGCTTATGCCTTATATTCTTTTTTGTGAGATACCTCTGTGGACATTTCATTTGTTTGCACATGCCTGGTCAGATACATACAAAATGGGACATTGTACTCAATGGTCGGTCTGATTAGTGCTAAATACAGAGGAAAGATGACCTTCTCAGACCTAGATGCCATGCCCTTGTTTATAAGTTGAGCAACATAGAATGATTTCCTTACTACCTTAGACACATGTTTGTTGAAAGCCAAGTTACTGTCCACATACATGCCCAAATCTCTGACTACTGGGTCCATGCTTAGCGATGTGCTATCAATGAGGTAGTTTCCTAGGGTAGCAGACTTCCCAAAGGGGGCTGTTATGCATATCTTGGCACTGAGTATTAAGCTGTAGCCTGGGCACCAGTTATTTGTCTGTGTTAGTCCTTCCTGCAGGATGTTAGTGTTTTGGGGAGATTCTATGACTGCCCCTAGTTTGCAGCCATCTGTGTCAGCCAGAGGCCTTTGGCACAGAGCCCTGAGGGATTCCATAAGTGACCAGCCTCTTTGAGGAGTTGATCTCCCTTACCCTAACTTCCTGGGTACTGTCTTAGAGCCAGCTGATTATCTAGTGCATATCAAGGTGTTAATGTCTAATTCTGTGAGTTTGTGTACATTGCTTGAGTAGGGTATTGTATCAAATGCCTTAGCCAGGTCATGGTAGGTACTATATTGCCCTAATCCATTGCCTTCATAACCTTTTCAAACAAGTCCACCAGGTTGAATAAGCATGATCTGCCTTTGACAAAGCCATCTGGGTTTGATCCAGTATTTGAAGATTTCCAGTGTCATTATTATTATTGTACATATCCATGATACTTCTTTCCATGGCTTTGCATATAAGACTAGCAGACATATAGGTCTTTAGTTCCCATGGTCCATTGATGGGCCACCTTTGTGCAGAGGGATTGTTTTAGTGTTCCATTCACATGGCACAAAGCCTGAATGGAGAATATGGTTAAGTAGTGACTCCAGATGTCCAGAGAGGTCATGCTTCAGGATATTTAGGAGCCCATTGATGCAGTGTTCTTAGCCTTAACATATTTAGGACCTGATTTCTAGTGATAGCAGAGGGATAATGATTGATGGTATTACCTTAAGGAAGACTAAACTGTAGCTGAATTTGTCAGCCAGCAGATTTGTTATATCTTGCAGCTCTGTGTAGATGACTGCTTTAACAATCAGTTCTGTGCAGTGTTGTGTACCACCTTTGAGATTTCGGATGTAGCTAAAGAAAGCCTTGTGGTTGTCTTTAGCATGGGAGGCAATCTTTACCTCAAAACTGGTTCTGGTAGGCTGGACATAGCACTTCCTAATTTTAGCTATAACATTTTTCCTTTTGTAGTGCAGTCTGTTTGTGTTTGGGTTCCACCAGCATGTTTTTTTTTTTAGTTTATTATTGGCTTGTTTCTGGTAGGTATAGCTGTCTCTGTGCATCTATCACTATGATTGTACAGGGTTTCTCTGTACAATTCTGCATAAGCAACTCTTTACTCTGGGTTTGAGAGGCTTGAAATTTCTTCATGTAATCACTTAACAATAGGTAGTTTGCTTTAGTGTAGCTCCTAACCGTTACATGGTTTGAGGGGATCACAGCACTGATTTTTATTTTGAAGTAGACAGCTTTATGATCTGACTTTGTGAGACAAGACTGCATGGGGGGCAGCATACTTCTCTCATATTTTTCAGTTAAAGATCTAGTATGTTCACACCCCTTGTAGGTGTGTGGTCCTTCTGGTCCAGGGTGTTTGCATTTAGAAAATCAAGGAAACTCTGGGCCTGCAGGTTTGGGGGAGGTTATTTAAGTTTCCCAATTTATAAAAGGGTAAGTAGAAGTCCCCCATGAATAGGGTATTAGGTTGAATGATAAGCACCTCCAGAAGATCTAAGTATGACCCGTGGGTTTTGTGGATCATAGAGGGTGATATATAGCTTGCAAGGATATGATATGGGAGTCTACCTATGGCAATATAGACATGGAAAAGTCCAAGAAAATCATCTTGTTTGACCAGCCTTGAGATATGTTTGTTTTTGATGTAATTTAAGACTCTTCCACCTTATTCCATGCCTATGCAGTAGCTGGTGTAAATGTCTGGGAGGTATTGTATCTCTGCATTGCCAGATTTCTGTAAGCAGCTTTAAACCTTATCTCCATAACTTCACAGATGTCTCCATTCTCCTAGGTGAGAAGAGTTTGGAGCGAGTGAAGTTACTTGCTTAGGCTCATCGCATTGAATAGTAACATCTTTAGATTCCCTTGGGTTGATTTTACTAAGCTGGAAGGTTTGTCAGTTTGGCATTGCTGAAAAAAGGCATTATGGGGTAGGACAATGATTTAACTAATATTTATAAGCCTAGTGGGGACAGGTGCAGACCATCCTTGGGAAAGCAATGTGGTCTGTTGGCCATATCATTCCATGCTGACAAATATTGTATGCCCTTTGAATGACACCAGAAGCTAAGTCAATTATTAAAGTTTGTCATCTTCTGTTCATGCAGTGACATTATCCTTGCTGAAGATAGAATGCTGCTCAATGCTAGGCTCATACCAGCCTAGAAGGCATAGTCTGAGAGCTCTCTGCTCCATAATGTCTCTGTTCATATAGTCTGGGGAGGCACACATTGGGTCATTTACATCCACATTGACTACTACTGAGTCATCATTTCACTTGTGGTTCAATGACCTGAATGCGTGTGTGACTTGGTGTGCATCTTGGCTCTGAGAGGTAACAGCTCATGATTTTCAGCTTATTCAGCCTAATGTGTGGGGCATCTGTATGCCTCGCAATGGAGTCTCCTCTAATTACAATATTGGGTAGTGTGTTGGCTAGCCTTTTGGGCTTTGTAGTTGAGACTGCACGTGATTTGGTTGTTGTTTTGGTGGAGTTGCTTTGGGTTTGCTGAGGATAAATGATGTGGGTCAAGTGTCTGTGAGGTCTTTGGGTTTAGGAAGATTGTTTTTAGTGCCTCAGCATATTATGTGTCAGGTGCATACTATGTGTGGTGGGTGTAATGTGTGTGTTACTGACAATCTGATTGTTATTTTGAGTGCTTGTACACAAGAGTCTTGCCTGCAGCAACATTGAGTAATGACAGCTCTCTCATACTGTTTCTCTAAGGATGACTTGGTTGTCAGTAAACATGAGATAGTTGCTACATTGTCTTAGGATGCCCATATTCTCCAGACTGGCAACTGAGAAATTGCAAAAGTGCATATCTGTGATGTCCGGTCCTTCTATTTGAACTACTAGGGTGTGATACAAGAGGGGTTAATTTTGGGATAACTTGGGTGCATTTGGAGATAAAAGCAAAAACTGGGTTATGTGGGAGTAGATTCATGGGGTAGTGCTCCTGGGCACACAAACTAGTTGCTCTTTGAGCATGTGAGTTACTGGGTACAGTTTCAATCGTAGTTTTATAGGGAAAATTTAGTTTATAAGTGCTTGCATCTATACAAGGCACTGCTAAATGTCTGTAGCCCTCAGGCAATAAAGCAACTTCACTTTAAGCCTTTCCACGTGTTTCCCAACTCAGACAGATCAGGCTATCCCATACTGCCCCTAGATGAGTAATCCCAAATATTCTTAATATAAAAACCCACACATGTCAGCTAAAAGTGAAAAGCTAAGAGAAAACAATTCAACAACTAGCCAAGACAAAACATTTATAGGGATTTTCAAGCAGTTAATTAAACAGCAAGATTACTGAAAAAAATTGCATTTTGCAGTCTTAAACTACAGATATGTGCAATAAGTAATTCAAGGAAATAAAATTAGTACACTTACATAACTTCGGGAAGTGCAACTTTTCAAATAAAAGTACTTACCACAGCATGGAGAACACTAGATACAGCAACACATGTGAGGATGCCAAGTGCTGCTGAGCCATGTGGGAATGAGCCAGAGGTGTACAAATGGGACAAATTTATAGAGGCAATACATCAGTCAGGGGCAGGGGCAGGCACAAAAATGGAAAAAAAAAACAATTTAACAAACAGAAAGGCACTGGGATGCAAATCTAAGCATGCAAATGATAAGCAGACTACGATTCTAGCAGTAACATTGGAATGCATACAGCTGTAGAAATCCAGAAGCACAAATCCTGCAGAAAAAATGCAATTACATTCACGTGTATAGTAGACTCTTAGCTGCAAAATCAAATGATGTGGGTTATAAGTACTCTCTGTATGTAACAAGATGAGTGGTGCTATCATTATTAATTGGTCCCCTATTGGAAGTTCAAGATTCAGTTCTGAGATCCCCAAAACTGAAAACAAAAAATTAAGCAGAGTGCGAACTTGCATCAGTGTGTGAAACTCACTATTGTACGTTAAAAGCAATTTTTGCATGTGGGCCTTAAACTCCGATTAGCTGTATACATGGTAATTCTAAGATGGTTGTACCTCACAGCAGATAGAATACTCTGTGATACATAATTGCATTTAAATTATTCTTAGTTCAAGAAATCTACTAACTGTCTTCATACTTAAAGCAGGAGCCCAGTTAACCCATATGGTACCAAGCCATTTTAGCTAAAACAAATAGTATATGTAATGTATTGTAGTCATGTGCTTTCTACTGAATATGATTGCATCATTTTAAGGTGAAGTCTCTTATATAGAAAAATTATGGAACAGAAATGACATCGGGTATGGGTTCAAAAATGTATCATTTTTAAGTAGAGGCAGTATCCATTATTATGATGAATTTCTGTCTGCATGTTTGATAAAAACATAGTAGATGTATTTCATAAAAAATGATTGACTTGCATAACAATTTAAGGTACTTGCATCTTATTGTGCTGTACTGTGATTTAGTATGGTGACACTGTGATCCCTAGGCATCACATTATCATAGTATATGGAATCCTAGGCATCACATTAATATAGTCGTATGGAGTCCTAGACATCACATTATCAAAGCATGTGGAGTCAAGGCATAACATTATCACAGCATACAGAGTCCTAGGCATCACAGTAACATAACAATCCAAGTTGTAGGCATTACATTATCATAGCTGTAGGGAGTCCTAGGCAATACATTATCATAACCATAGTGAGTATAAGGCATAGCATTATCATAGCCGTACAGAATCTTAGCCATCACATTATCACAGCATACAGAGTGCTAGGCATCACATTATCAGAGCCTTATGGAGTCTTATGTATCACTTTATCATAACCATATGGAGTCATAGGCATCACATTATCATAGCTGTACAAGTCCTAGGTATCACATTGTCATAACCGTGTAGACTCATAGGCATGACATTATCATAGCATATGGAGTCCTAGGCATCACATTACATACCTCTCAACCTCTTAGAGCAAAAATATGTACAAAGCCATGAATAAAGTGGGACAAAGGCTCAAAAATAGGGACATTTCTTAAATATTGATCTTAAAAACTTAGAAAGTTGATAGAATAAAAGGTTTTGCATTAAAATGAATTTTCTGAAGGTTATGAAGTCTGAAACTTAAATGTCTGTAATTATTTTCTAACTTCAGGTGCTTAATTATTTAACACTAATTTTCCAGAAAACCACAATTATATGAAAAAACAGACCAAAAATATGAGGCAAAAATCTGGACATTCAGTGAAAATCTGTATAGTTGAGAGGTATGTCACATTATCATAACATACCATATCCTAGTCACATTATCTTAGCCATATGGACTCCTAAGCATCACATTATCATAACATACAGAGTCCTAGGTATCACATTATTGTAATCAAACGGAGTCATAGGCATCATATTATCATAGCATATGGAGTCCTAGGTATCACATTATCATAGCAGTATGGAGTCCTAGGCATCACATTATCATAGCCTTACAGACTCCATTTCATCACACTATCACAGCATACAGAGTCCCAGGTATCACATTATCATAGTCATACAGAGTCCTAGGCATCACATCTTCATATTATGGAGAGTCCTAGGCATCACATTATAGTAGTTGTACAGAGCCCTAGACATCACATTTTCATATCCTCAAGAAATCTACACTTAACTATAAATTGTAACTTGGTACACAGTAATAACTTATGATTTATAAAGCTGAGTGTCTACATATTACTGCTGGTGGTGACAGACAATTGTTTTAGGATGGACACCATGGCTCTATGCCTCAGCAGGAGAAATTTTCCCCTGGTCCTACAGGATGACACTGCTGAAGCAACCAGAGATCGATTAGCAATTTGGGCACATGACAGAGCTGGCAGGGGAGGATGGGCATACTCCTTCTAAAAGGGAAGGGTGTGGTCTGGGCCGTCTAGTGCTACAATCTCTTGGATTAGGCATGTCAATGCAAATGATGGTCCAGGGAAGAGGTAATCAATTGTCAAGCCACTTCAGTGGTAGCTATCACCACAAGTACACATGAACCTGCTTCTGTTATGGGGAGGACATTATAGTTCCTGAGGTGATGTGGATCTTCTTTTCCCACTGCCCAGGGGAGCAGTTATGCCTGATAAATATTTTCTCATTACTGGAATTCCAGCAGTGGCACAAATTACAGCCAAAGCTGATTGTGTGATAGCTTACCCTGACTGTGATCCTCAATAGGGGAATACCCAGGATGGGGAACAAATAAGCATGGCTGATAGGGGTAAGCTTGATAGCTGTTTGGTGCAGCAAGAAAAAAGCAAATAAAATTATTCATGCTGTGTTAGGCAGTACACTCAAAATCCATCTATGCAGCCTTGCTATGTAAGACAGGTTTGTTTTTATTAATTCCATTTATTGTCTTCTATACACCAGTGCTTAACCTTACATTGTTTATTTTTTTATTTGAATAGAAGTAAACCAGATAGGTTAAGCATTTTTCTTTCATGTTCGTATTCAATTCCTATCCAAATAAGCTCCAGAATTTTAACCACTGCTTTCACGTAGGAGGATTCATATTATTTTACTGATTACCAGCACCTACATTGTTATATCTTTCTTTTCTTTTTCATTAGGTGTCCTAATGTTCATCTCTCTGCTCTCGATTGTTTATGGAGCTTTACGTTGCAACATTCTGGCTATTAAGATTAAGTATGATGACTATGATGTACATGTGAAGCCTGCGGCCTACCTCTGCATATTCCTCTGGAGGAGCTTTGAGATTGCAACAAGAGTTATTGTTCTGGTCCTCTTCAGCTCAGTTCTACAAATATGGGTTCTTCCAGTGGTACTTCTTAATTTCTTTGGTTACTTCTTTTACCCATGGATCCTTTTCTGGAAGAGCAAGTCTCCCTTTCCTGAAAACATAGAGAAGACTTTTACAAGGGTGGGGACAACAGTTGTCCTGTGCTTACTTACCTTTTTATATGCAGGAATCAATACGTTCTGTTGGTCTGCTGTTCAAGTACAGCTAAATAATGAAGAGCTGATAAACAAATCTCAGAACTGGTATACAATGGCAGTTTACTACATGTTACGATTCATTGAAAATGCTTTCCTTTTGCTAATGTGGTTCATCTTTAAGACAGACTTCTACACATACATTTGTGCACCTCTGCTAATCCTGCAGCTTTTGGTTGGATATTGCTTTGCCATCTTTTTCATGCTAGTTTTCTACCAGTTTTGCCATCCTTGCAAAAAGCTTTTTTCATCCAGTATCACTGAAGGATTGCTCTCATGTTTCAAGTTCATATGTTTACTATGTCAGCCTACATCAAGTGAAACAATGAAGAAAGGGAATGTGGAACCATCTGCTGGCATAGACAGTGTCCATGGGAGTTACAGCACCAGTGAGTCTAAAAATGGCACTCTGCATCAAAGTGTGTCTGCCAATGCCTAAAAAATGTATATGCCATTCAGTTGTTCTATCACAAACATATTTCCACAGACATGGGAGGTTTGTTATCAGTAATCACTGCCTATTGTTTTGCCTCTGTACAGCAATTTACAACCTTTACATAGCTAGTCAAAGGACAAAGAAGTGTTCAATGACTACATATAAGATGTTATTTATGCAAGAATATAAAAGTATTAATTCTACCTTGCTTTATGCATGGTGATAAAAGTAAAATGTCATGAGGAATAATAATATTGTTATTCTGCATTTTCATCAACCCTGGAGAGCAGAAGACAAAAATGAATGTCCCAAGAGAATGTAGAACTGCTGTGCATGATAAAAAAGCTCTGTACCTTATAAAAAGTGAAAATGATTTATTCAGTAGATAAGAGGGTTTGAATCTTATCTTGCCTTACATGACATTTGACACATAGTTTAATAAGAATTCCCAGATGTGTTTTCATAGTCAGGAATACAATTTTATTTGAAAGGAAGCAGGTTCAGAAAGAATGGAGTTTTCTTGGCTACAATAAAGTGCCGCTGTTCAGTCAGTGTTAAGCTTTTATTATATCAGTAGTATACCACAGCCTTGCACTGTTGCTGGTATTTTGAAGTTTGTAATTACAGATCACAATGTCTGTTTACTAACTAATATTATTCATCTCAGTAAATTATAACAGCATATTTTATTGTACTTTTTGATCAAATAAAAACATGGTAGGCAGTAAATATTGAGGTGTTTTTAGTATAAAAAATGTGCACAGATGTACAAGCATGGGAAAGAGAGAAACTAGAGGAAGTGTTTCCCTGAGAGCAGCCAAAGCCATATGGTAAGAAAAACTAACCTAAAACGGAAAGGGAAAAAGTGCAGCAACTCCACTAAGTATGCTTTCATTCTAGGCTTATTCCTGAGTCTGACTTTGTTATGTGGTCATGCAGTTCTGAAGTCAGATGGGATATATTCAAAACTTCCAGTGAGAGAAGAGGAAAGATGAGAAATGATTGCTTAATTAATGAAAACTCTTGAATTGATGCAAGTATAAATAATGAGGAAAAATAGCGATTGAGTGGAGAATGGAATGCGAGTAGATGCAAGGTAGAGATTAGAGTCTGGTTTCTCATTTTTTTTTTTTTTTTTGCTGTAATTGTTGTTATTATGTCTAAGCATTTGCCACCATTAAAATGAGAACAGGCAGGAGGATTCTTAGAAGGGAGATAGAACTAGACAGACTTTATGTTACACATTTATGTTTTGGAATTGCATGTCATTCGTACAATTGAAGTGTCACTGCTGTATTGTAAAAGGCTGCACTTCAGGTTTGTTAAATACGATGGTGAAACAAGTGAGTATGTGACAAGATCTGAGCCCAGCTGCTGGATAACTGGCAGCTGTCATCAGTCATTAGTATGACAGTGAGCTGAACGTGAGTCTTCACCAATATAAAACAGACTGGTAGCTTGTTTTGTTTGAGGTCTTAAAGGATGTGTAATCATTTTGCAACAGCAAAGACTATTCTTATCTGAAGAGACTATAACCACCAATGTAACTGACAAGATGTTCATGGTTCCATGTTGTTCAAGTGAACATCAGTTTAATTTCATTTGAATTAAAAAAAAATAAAAATAAAAAAACATGAATGTTAAAAGATTAGTTTTTGTGCAGGGACTAGGTTTACCATATTCTCATGGGGAAGAATTCCTTATATCTCCTTTACCCCTTTATATAATATAAACAGCTCCAAGGTCACACTGCATCTTAGTGAAGTAATAATTTGCCCAGCACTGATATCATTTAGAAGACTGCTTTCAACAGAGTATGATTTTACACTCAGGGATGTTCACACGGTTGCCATGGTCACAGTATAATCCCTGTGCTAAGCTTTTTTTTTTTTTTTTTTTTTACAGTGGTCTCCCTCTCACCATCAAGCCTCAGTCTCCCATTCCCCATTTAGCCTGTTTTTTCCTGCTGAAGAAAGAACCCTCTAGCTTATTTCTTCCCATTGAGTTGAAGGTTGAGCCAGCCAAAAGTGGTGGTGTCATCTCCACAGGAGTCCATTTTTTTGCTTTGCGCATCTGTTCTTATGAATCAAATGGCCTGCCTTTTCTTACAAACAGCACCTCCTCATGCCTCCCAGTCTCCACCAGGGATCCTACTTCATTGAGGTTGTCCAGGTGCATTCCCCATCCTGCCTCCCCCAGTGAGAGATGAGCCAACATAACATCATTCCTGTACTTTGCCTTGCCAGCTTCAACGAGTCCTTGAGATTCTAGTTGAACTCAGATTGTGCCTAAATAGTGCAGTGACCTTATGAGTTTAGCACACACTGTGTATAATGATCTGCAGTTTTTGTCACTACCTAGCAGAACCAATTTGTTTAAATTACCTTTGAGCAAGCCACATTAAAACGGATATTAAATGTAGTGCACGTAGGCATTCTAATAGTTAAAAGAATGCAAGTAGTAAACTAAAGGTAACAATAATAATAATAATAGTAATAATAATAATATTTTGTTGGTTTGGTTAGTTATGAATTAATCTGATGATTGACAAACATATTGGTTAGTGGTCCCTGAGTCCTTTCTCAGGTATATTGTGAGCCACCTCAGAGTTACTTTTAGCACATCAATTTTGATTTTACTTTTCTCTAGCCTACACCTTCAGATGTATTCTGTTTGGTGGGCAGTCAGTGAAATCATGAGTAATGTGTATTTAGGTATCAGTTTTAGAAAATAGCACATGCTGTTCTGTTAAATATCTCACTGTTGTATATGCTGGGGAAGATGAGAATATTGATGGACAAAATACTGGCTTTGGAGAACAGCTAATAAATTTAATCTACAAGTCAGAAACTATTAATTTATTGTTATTATATAACACCAGAATAATGGAAATTACAAAGAGCCAGATTGCAAAGCAGTTAATGCCATTCACAAGGCAGTTTAAACTTAGTTAAGATGGCAGCAATTCTAAAAGATGCTCAACAGACAATGTATGCAATATAGAACATTTATGGCCCACTAGTGTCCCAAACAAAAAACACAGCTGTAAAGCACATATCCCTGTTGCTGAGGTCTCTACCAGCAGCTGTATGAATTAGTGGAGAACACACAATGTATGGGTATCCATTGAAGCATTCCCACTTGACAAAAAAGCCCTTTGTCATATTACATATCCTGCAGTGATATAACCCTTTAACTGTATATCTAGTAAACTGCCACTCCTCAGTACTCTTTCATTTCCCCAGAGCAGGCATTTGCCCTTGATAGAGCATAGCCACACTGATTGTCGATACAGTCAGTGTGTCTATTGCCTTGTACAGAATGCAAGCCATAATGTTTTCAATGTTTAGCACTGTGCATAGATGAACATATATGCACTCTAATACAGTGTAATGGGTGAAAGATTGGCAGCTTAAACTAAACTGCTCAGGCCATGTATTGATGTATCCATGCCTCCTTCATGCATGTTCTAAGGCAAATGCCTGAGAAACAAATAGCTTCATAGTGCACTATTTTATAGTAGCACACCACTTACATGTAATGACAGTAATTTACATAGGATTCACAAGCAGGTTATTTGGGGCAGCAACATGGCAGAGATCCTTCTGTTTCTGTTATCACAACATGTTACTTTAGCATTTCTGATCCCACTGGAACTCTTTTGCTGCATCAGTCTTTCTAAAAATCTAAGGTGGGTCCAGCATAGTGAGCAATTGGCATGCTAATATGACTTGTGGCAAGTCCCTTCATTTCTGTACAGAGGATTTCTGTATGTAGTATATGGCATGCAATAATTTGTATGTGTCCTGTGCTCCACTCATGGTACATTTCAGTTCACAGCATGATCAGACCCTCATGCAAGCACTGCTGTTGTGAAATGTGTGCTCCACATAACTACAGTATCCTGGGCTATGAGCAGTTTGATGGTAATTTTCTTTCTGGCCTCTCATGATTATTGCTATCTTGTTGTTGGCAGGTCTACTACACCTTTTCTCTGATTCCGTGTGTCTGTGGAAATATTATAGAGTCATTGTGTGGACTATATAGAGCTGTTTAATGTCTTCATATATTATGAGTATCAGTTGGTGCATTTTCCAGGTTAAGACAACTGATCTTTCACAGAGCTCAATCTCTGCAATTTTGCACATAGCTTTTAGAATCCACTTATTGGTTGTCATTCATTTCATGGTGTTAAAAATGCCAAAACTGCAGTGCTTACATTTCTTTCATAATTCTGTACCTTCCTCCACTGTCCTCTCCATGCACATTCTCCACGAAACTGCTGAGAAGTCCAGGCTAAACACAGACATACCAGTGTCACACTAAATACCAAATTTTGTAAATGTGGCACTATATTTCTTCCTAACTGCTCCCATCCTGAGGTTATGTGTATAGAAAAAAAAATTCCAATAAATGTAAAAAAATGTGCTTTATTACAACACTTGACTAAATCATATCTAGTCACATCAATGAATACCCACAATAATGTTGCCAATGTAATAAAATGAGAAATGTTGCCAGTAGTCGGAGCATATGAAGACTACACTTCTGAGGCAGTTTTCCTGGAAAAAGGTTAATTTTGAGTTGCATAAGTGTCATTGGTGATCACAGTATCAGTAATGGTCTGCATAAACAATGAAAGGAAAAACTGGCTTTCAGTTTTGGACATGCACTCACAGATGATTCATTCAATGTCCAGTGAAAAGCAGTGCAAACAGTGGCCATGCTCTTGTTGTAGACTATCCAAAAACATGGTTTGGCAAAAGTATAGTGTTCAAAGTTACATGATATGCAGCACATGAAAATAAGGCATAATACCATGTAAATATGAAACTGCATGCAAATGAACAACTTGGGATATTCAAATGGAGCAGAGCAATATGGTGGAGAGACTTAGAGGTGTATAAAATTTCAACATTGCTGTGCCCCCCTTTGCTCAGCTAGATTGGAGACCTTGCTTTATGGAGTACAGAGCAGTAGCCCTGTTAGGCATAGCATCAGTAGCTCAACAGCATGTGTTGGTGATGCCATTTGATCTGGTGCTGGCAATGGTGCACAGTGTGGCTGCCTGAACCAACCAGAGTAGTACAGGGTGCTTACTGACATACCAGCACCTCAAAGAACACCAGAGTCAACAGGGGTACACTACAGGGCCTAGTTGATCTGTGTTCCTCCTGCACCAGTATCTAGATTATATACCCTTTCTATTTAAAACCTTCAAAAGAAAATCAGTTTAAAACTTGCTGATGTTACATTAAAACAATGTACACTTTTATTAATCTCATCCTAGGCTGCTGTAAGTCAGACAATATATTCTAATGAGACTTCTAACTGGCATTTTTAACCTCACCTTTACAACAAAAAGTTTGCTACTAAGCTTTAAGCATTTTCTTAAAATACCCTTCCTTAAAGTATCTTACCTTCCTTAGTTAATAATTATGGGCCCATAGCTAATGTTTGTCCACTAGCAAATATCATTGTAAAATTGGTACATTATCAAATCTTGGACTATGTTATCGGATATGGCATACTTGCCAACAGACATCATTGCCTTATACAGACTAACGGACCAAATATATCATAATATAGAAAAAGGTAAGGTCAACTGACAAAAACAATTTTTAGACCTTGAATGTGCACTTGAAAATGTTGATCACAATTTGCTTATAAAATAGCTAACAGACATTGGGTGTGCTCCTTATGTAGTGCACTGATCTGACAGCTACTTGTCTCACAGAGCTTTTAACATAAGTAATAACAGGTAAGATCTTGGCACTGCCACCAACAGTGAACCACGAAAATCTATGCTTGGACTACCTTTGTTGTCAGTTTTTATTAATGACTTGCCATCCTTCCTACCCAACCTTGGTTGTATATTATCCACTGATAACACTGTACTATTAAAACTCCACAAAAATCCTAATCAACTTAACTTAGATCTACAAAATAGTTCCTCTGTGTTTAATTTCTCCAAATAGTTTAGGTTTCTAATGCCATGATGGGTATGGATCCCATTCTTAAGTCAGAGTATAATTAAAGTTCATGAAATCAGTATTATTTCAGTCTTTGATATTAGCCAAAAGCTTTCTTCGCATCACCCACAATGTGCTCAGAACTGACTCCTTCTGCAATTCATATGGAGTTGCATGTACTAGCAGCATATCTAAATACAACTGTAGATTCTGTTTTATTAGACCCATTGCTCCTACTACTATTGGAACTGTTTGAGTACCTTTTCTCTGCATTGATGTCATTTCTGCCTGCAAATCCTGTTATTTTATAACTTTGTGTCTCTTCTGTACATGAGACACTGAAATTGGTAGGTGTAGCAATTTCAGTGATCAATGATACTTTAATCATTTTTATGGGTTACACTGGCTTTCTCACATCTATTTTTTTGAATTGTTGGTTATAAGTGATCTCACATGATGTACACTTCATCATTCTCTATAGTGCTTTGTGGTTCATATTTCCAGTGCTTCTCAGCTACGTCTATATTATAGTGTTTACTCAATCCCCAGTGCAGCAATCTTGCCACATTATTTTTCCTTTCAATGTACAGGCCTTCTGCCATGAATGTATTGCACCCAGCAGGGTTTTACACAACCATTTGTCTGTTCCTCCCACATGTTCAGTGGACTTTATAAACCAAAGTGTAGATAGTCCACTATCTTTGCTGCCATTATCCGCCTTTCATTCTTTGCTTTCAACTCACCTCTCCTTAAGCATTCCTGCATCAAATCCTGATCAACATGAAGTTGCTCCAGGAGATCTCTATACTTGTCACTATAGTTATGGTTTTCCACATTCTTTTCCTTCTACTCCAATCCTTCTCCATATATTCTTTCTTTTGTTTTTTTGGCACATCCAGTTACTGTCTGATTTTTGTCTACTCCTGATTTGATTTCCATTCCCTCTTGCCACCTGAATGTTTCTGCTAAACTAAGCAGAGAGGTCATCTTAGACTTTCTCTTCTCATGTTTTAAAACTGATGATGTTAACAGGTACATATGCAGTCCCACGACTGCATATCAATACATGTAATCAGTTCTGAGGAGGCCTATACCTCTTTTTCATCAGTGGAAATGGAGTCGGCAGGAAGAAAAAGCGTTTCTTTTGAGAACCTGAACTCTACCCAAGAAACGGAGTCCAGGGCTTTGGATGCGGCAGAGACTACAAACCAAAGTTCCATACAGAATGTTACACAGAATAAAGGGAGAGGGCGACGCTTTCAAAACAAAGGCAATAGAAGATAAAGACGAGTCAATTGGCCCGTTCAAGCCTGGTTCTAATGTTTCCACAAATTTTATCAGCACCAGTGGTTTGGTCGGGGGTGTTGTACTGGCTTTGGACCATGAAAGTGTTTTCGGCCCAGCGGTTTCATCTATAGAAGGTGAGTCTAACCGCATTCTGAACTATTCTACTTGTGACATTTCAATTGAAAGCAGAAATGTGTTGTTAAAGGGGCCGAAGTTCGTTCCAACCCGTTTCCCTTCTTTATCTGACATTTTGTCGGATGTCAAGACATTTTGTAGAAAATTGCACTTAAGGGTGTTTTTTGAAGAAAATAAAATCAGCAGGAGTTTGGAAAGGGGGTTGGAACAAAGTTTAAACACTTCCATAGACTCTGTTCTGGACAGTTCACTTATGGACATTTCTTTACACCAAAATGATTTAGTTGACATTTTTGCATTTGAAGAAAATGGATGTGATATGAACACTGATGGTTTCCTTACAGGTTATGGGAGATTTGACATGCCCAGGTTGCCCCAGGAAAATAAATTCAATGCTCCCAGAAATAGTATGGCATTATTGTTATTTGAAAAGACACTATTTAAGCAATTGGAGCATAAGTACGAAATGTTCGTTAGAGGCAAAAAATCTTACAATTTGAATAAAAAAGAATGGGATGCTTTGTTAAGCATGAAAAAATCCAATGAACATTTCGTATTTACACAAGCTGACAAAGGGGGCAATTGGGTGATTTTACCTAGGGAGAGGTATAACAGGATGGCCCTAGAGTTGTTAGATGATGAAAAAATCTATTCCAGGTTATCTTCCAACATGTTAAAGGATTTCAATTCTGCATTATTAGAAATTTTGGAAAGAGGTGAGCGGTTGGGTTTTTTCACGTCTAAAGATGTGAAGATGTTGTATAGGGTAAATCCAAGGAATGCAAGGTTTTTCATCATCCCAAAAATTCACAAAGACGTGGAAAACCCACCCGGTCGCCCTATAGTTTCTGGAAAAGGTTCTTTTCTGCAAAATGTGGGATTGTTTCTAGATTCAGTGTTAAAACAACATCTTCACAAAGTGCAGGCACATGTCAAAAATACTAGAGAAGTCTGTATCGAAGTTAAAGATATGTCATGGGAACAGGATTTCTATTGGGCAAGCGTCGACGTCAAGTCCCTATATACAAGTATCAACACAGTGTGGGGTTTGGTATCCATAGAGAGAATGCTAGGAGAAGGTCCAAGAACCAACTTTATTGTACAACTGTTGGAATTCTGCCTAACTCACAACTGCTTCGAGTTTGAGGGGAAACATTTCTTGCAGAAGGAAGGGACTGCGATGGGGGCACCCTTTGCCCCATCCTATGCTATTCTCTTCATGGCCTTTTTTGAAAATTCTGTTATTTATACCAACAATTTTTATAGGACTAAGGTAGTCAAATACAGACGTTTCATTGACGACCTGTTGTTCTTATGCAAAGGGGATCCCTTGGATTTCGACAATTTCATTTCGGAAATCAAGGGAAATCCTTATGGTTTGGACTTCACTTATACTAAGGGGGGCAGCAATATTCAGTATCTGGATGTCGAATTCTATGTGGATTCGAATAATAGGATCCAGCATAGACCTTTTTATAAAAAAACAGCTGCAGACAATTTTTTGCATGCCTCCAGCATGCACAGTGGGGCATTAATAAATGCATTGCCCACAGGTGAGTTCAAGCGCATTGGATTCAACATTTCGGATTTGAGCTTGGTGGGAAGAGAGTTTGATAAAATAGAAAGTAAATTGAAATCAAGGGGGTATCAAGAGGCCATAGTACGTTCTGCAAGAAGGAACGTGGAAAAGGAATTGGGTCTTCCAGTGCCCAAGTACTGGGAGAGTCATGAGGAAAGTTTGGTTAGAAAAAGAAGTCCAGGTGGCCAAGGTTTTAAATCTACCTGGTTGGCCAACAATGAAGTAGGGGCCATCGAACAGGACAAATTATTTTTTGTCACCAAATTTTCTCAATTTTCCGAAGTTCTGAGGGATACAGTGCTTAGTTTATGGCCATTGGTTCTGGGAGATGATAGAGTAGGAAAATTCTTTCCAAGCAAAATCATCTTCTCTTATGGCAGGTATCCCAACCTTAAGGAGATCCTAAACACTAGGAATCCTGAGAGAAAAATTAATACATCAAAGGTAGGGACATATAAATGTGGGAAGTGCAAGGTTTGCAGCAGAGTGATGAACCTAGATGGCACAAAGATCAATAATAAAAAATATAGGGCTTTGGAATATTACGATTGCAACTCGAGGGGAGTGGTATATATTATTGGTTGTGGGTGTCAAAAGTGGTATGTAGGACAAACTTCCAGAAAAGTCAAATTAAGAATAATGGAACATCTAGGAGACATTAGGAATAGTAGACAGGAAAGTCCAGTGGCTAAACATTTCTTAGACTTTCACAACGGGTCAGCGGAAGGATTAATATTTTGTGTATTAGGAAGGCCTTTCAGGGTGGAGGGGGAAATCGGAGTTAACAACAAAAAATTATTAGAAATGGAGTCTAAGTTCATTTTGAACTTTAAAACTCTTTCTCCCAATGGCATGAATTTAGACATGTAAATTTTGCCATGGTATTAAAGAAGAATATGTAATATAGGTTTCGGGGAACAAAGCAAACACAGGACACATATTTTGATCAAAATTAGTTGTACAAGGCACATATATATACAAAAAATTTTTCTTGAGCATATTTGCACTATGTTATTACGATGAAGGATGTTGCTTTCGGGCACCCAATATATTAGGCATTTCTTGAAAGGGATTTGGTAGGAAAAACAATTTTTTTCCCATGTGGGGGGATATAGTTCAAACATGCGATTCAAGTCATTTATGACAAATGTAGCTAGGGACACAATGAAGGAAAAAAGGAAAAAAAGAAAAAAAGAATGTTCTATCAAGTTTAGTTATTGTTTTTTTCATTTTTTTCTTTTTGTAAGTGATAGGATTCGCATTATGCATAAATGAAGTGAAGTCATATAAAATAATACAGTAAGAGATAGTATATGCCTTTGTACATTTTAAACATTTTTACAAGTACATATTTTCATGTCATTTATAGTTCCATTATCTTGCTATTTGGTTCAAGTTTCACATTTTGCAAAAAGAGATGAATTTGGTTGGTTGAGTGATGGTTTGTTTAATTGTTTAAGTGTTCAACTATTTAAACGTATGATGAAGTGTTCTGATTGGCTCGAAAATATTAAGCTAATGATTTATAAGGTGTGGTGAAACACAAATTAAATGTATTCCTTGAGAAGGCGAAGGCCGAGGTACCAGAGTGCAATAAAGAAGTAGTTTTTCACCAGCTACCTGCATGTCTGTGGCGTTCATAGTTTTTTCCATGAGGCCTATACCTCCTTCAGAGTGAGGGATATGTAATCTTGGTCCAAACTGATTTATATATCTCATTTGATAAGTGTGAATCATTTTTCTTGTTTTCCTGTCCAACTGATCCAATACATTTTGAGGCCAGTCAATCAATCCAAAACTGTAGGTTAAAACAGGGAGAGCAAATTGGTTTATAGCTTGGACTTTATTCCTAGATGTCAAGGCTGTTTTCAACATTAATTTGTGTCTTCTAAAGTATTCCTTATTTATTCACATCCATTCATGTTTTATTGCCGATCTTTCAATTTCCAAATATTTATACATTGTTTCCTACTCAGGTTCCTTTATATCATATTCAAGTTCTAGACTGACATTTTCTTGGTACTGCAGCTTTCCTGCTTTAAACATTGCTTTTGTACATTTTTCAAGACCAGTTGTCATTCTTATATCATCTGAGAAACCTTTAAACACTTGCAGTTGTGCTTTCAACTCCTCATCTGATGAACTATGTCATTTTAAGTAGATGACAGATCTTTAAGGAAGGAGGCAAATTATAACCAAGTCGTAATCCATTAATTAAAGAGCTTAATGGGTTAAGGGCAAGGCAACAACAGTGGTGACAAAGAATCACCCTGGCATATCCCCACTTTGAATTTTTATCCCTGGTATAATAATTTCCACTTTGTCATGGTTTAATTGTAAATCGGTTTGCTGCTGTTCTATGGTCACTCTAATATAACTGATCATAGTAGGATGTGTGTTATGCATCCTTAAGCATCCATTTTTCCATGAATGTGGGATGCTGTCAAAGTTTTTTTTTTTGTAATTTACCCATGCCATACTTAGATTGTTCCCCTTTTCACAATTCTCCATTATGACTTTCTTTTAGCAACACTCTAATGTTTGGAACCAGATAAGGAAAAACAAACTATTAATTCCAAAACATTAACAGTTATGGTTTTTGGCACACATAAAATCTAGCTAATATTATATTATTGCTAACTAAAGATCCTAATACCACTCCCAAAATGTGTGCTATCACTCAAAATTGTCTAAGCATGATCCCAACTCAGAACAACAAATTATCACACCATTATTCACACAATAAAACTATGGTAAAAGCTACAGAGTATAAGGTACTGCTATTTATACAGCTGATCCATAATTATCAGCACGGGTATAACTTTGCAGAAATCTGAGTTGAGGCTACTGGAGGCAAGGACTAATTTTTCACTCAGTAACCTCATCTTCAAATTAATTATTGACAGGTATTAGTCTATACTTAGAAATGACTGTATGCTGATATCTCAATAGCTGGAAAAGTTAAGAGACAAAATGTTGAACCCTAAATGTAGATGTTGGAAATGTCGACATATAAGGGAAAAGGGAAATTTGACAGTGTATAATTGTGCTACAGCGGGATCAGGGAATTGGTTCTTTCTCTGCTGTAGTGTGATCTTGGAGTTAGTATATATAATTAGCAGGGGGTGTGGGGGTGCAGCCCACCCCCCACATGCAGGTGCAAGGAGGCTTGCCTTGCAAAAAATTTTTGCTGGTTTTTTTTTATGTTTTGGTTGTCATTGTTTAGACACTTAGTATTGAAAATGTTTCATGCAGTGACATAAATCAATTAGGAATATACATTTTATTAATAATTTTACATACAATTTGAGAAGTAAGGAGAGAGAGAGAGAGAGATTCCAATGCAAAGACTGCCATCAGATGTAGCTGACACAGAGAAAGCATTTTGTTCCTAGTATCTAGAATGATTTAATAGTATTTTGCAAACTGCTAAGATCTTGTCTTGTAAATAAATACAAGTGCAGCTGTTCTAGAAGTCTTGGTTAAGCCACATCTCTAAATATTCTACTATATATATATATATATATATATATATATATATATATATATATATGTATATCCATAGGGGATTAGAATGGCTTTGCCATTTGTTTGCAACTCAGGAACTCAATCCATTACAGCTGATACAATTTGAAAATCTGTAAACATTTGTTTATTAGGGAATATATTGGGGTATCATCATCATCTTCATCTTCCTCATCATCATTAGTCATTTTGCTTTATTTCTCAGTGAATGAATTTCTTATTGTTCAATGGCATTAGTCAGTTTATGCCAGTTTAAGGTAAAATAAATGCTGTGATAATAACTATGTATCTAGTTCACTTCTGTATACTTATGTCATTTGTACTTATTCAGGTATGTAATAATGTATGTTTGTTGTTGCTATTTGGCTGGAGTCATGACTGAAAATGGTCCAGTGTTTAGGACCAGTTTATTTAACCAGTTAATAAAATAAATAAATAAATAAATAAAGAAAAAATATGCAGTTGTGTGGGAGTGTTTCTTTGTTTATGTAGTGGATAGTAGACTATGACAGAGTGTTCTCTTGGTGTGAATGCTTTTTACGTGTGATCTTCATGTCTTTGTTAATTTAAATATTTACAGCCACGAAATTCCTCAAATCAGATCATATTGCTTATGTCAGTATAGCACATCACCAATTCATAAAGTATATATACAGTGGTCATATTCCACTATTCCGCTTCTCTCACCTGCTCCTCCAATATGAGAGATGCAGCTACATTGCATATTTTTTCCAGGGTGTCATTTAATTTACTAAGGATTATCTCGTGCACATAGTTCCAAGAGTGACGTCCCTGTTGATTCCCTCCAGTTCACAGCACATCAAACATACTACTAGTAACCACTTCCTACACATGCCCCGGTAATGTGTGTCATTGTCCAGCCTTGAATGCAAAATTCACTCCGATTCAGTGTATTCCTTAATGTCTCCCACATACTTACTCCTTGCATTTGTGGCAGTCTTTAGCCTGCATTACCAGCATACCACTATGGCCACAGTTATGGCTGTCTGTATCCATCTCCTGCCTTCACCTATCAACAGAAGCATGTTCCTCTCTAAAAAAACATTGACCTCCACACTATGAAGCTTTATGTTTATTTGCTGTCTGTTAGTGTCTGCCATGCAAACATAATATGATGGATCTGCATTACAGATCTCAGACTCAGTTTATACTGCTTTGGTGGAGTCCATGAGTTTGGAGCAGTGATCACTGAGTGCATCTGAGCAGTGAAGTAAGCCTCCTTCTACATTGGGACTGGCATTTTTAGTGATCAGGGTACCAGATGTGTCTCATTGGAAGGCTGTCCTTCTCTTCCTTGATTCTTTTGAAATCTAGTTCCATTATTCAGTAAGCTACACATTCATTTTTTGGTCCAAGAAGATAAGAGGTCCTTGGGTTCTGTCCCCTTACCAGGTACATGCACTTATACACCTCCTCGTTGGTCCGATCCAACCATAAGCTAATCACCCTTGATATCCACATCCTGCCCCCACCCCCCATTAAGAAACCATGGTAAAAAAGTTCTCCAAAGCCAACTTCATGCTTCTTAAGACAGAAGTGGTTAACTTCACGACACCCATGCAGATGGACAATACAGTTATGACTGCTGAATCCTACACAAATGCACTCTATAAACACTTACCCAAGTGCATGGATCATGCTATCCCAAACAGAACCAAGACACTATCCTCCATAAAAAGGAAGCCAGTCTGGTGGTGCCTGCCATAAGCAAACTGTACAACAGAAGGAAGAAATTGTTGCAAAAGAGAGTAAAATCCCATGAGTGGAGGAGCTCCCTGGTCAGCCTCAGTAAGAAGCTGAGATCCCTTATAAGATCCTCCAAAGCTAGCTACGAAAACAAAATTGCCACTGATTCTAAGGACAAACACAAAGCATTCTATAGCTATGTCAAGAATCTCAATGGCAACACCCAGATCTGCTCTGAGTTACAGCACAACGGCATGAAAATTACAGAACCAACTGATATTGCCAACATTCTGGCAGACAGGTTCAGTGCTAACTTTACCCCCCCCCCCGAAAGGGCTCATATCTATAGAGCAGGAATGCAGAGTCCCTGTAATCACAACTATGCAGGTAAAAGCTACACTTTCTAAAGCCAAAAACACAGCATCCATGGGACCGGACAACATCCCAGGCTGCATTTTACACGAACTTCAGAATGAACTGGCTCCCCACCTAATCACCATGTTCAATCATAGCCTCACATCAGGCTTTGTGCCCACTGAATGGTGTACAGCAACAGTTATCCCATTCCACACAGGGGGAGCCACCACAGATCTTGGGAACTATCTCCCTATTAGCCTGACGAGCCTGGTCTGCAAGGCCATGAAATGTATCATCATGGAACTTATAAACAAATAACCGCAAAAGATCTGATGAAGTCAAGGATGAAAACGTGTTGTGAATTTTCAGCATTACTTGTATTAAACTGTTCGTGTCACAGTTCCTGGTTTTGGTGCTTTACTTTTGGTTATCAGTGAACTTATAAACAAAGACATTGGTAACCTCCAAACTCTGGATCCCACCCAGTTTGGGTTTGTGAAAGGCAGATCATGCCTCCTGAACCTGATTGACTTCTTTGAGGCAGTCACCAAAGCCGTAGATGAGGGTAAGGTGGTTCACACAGCCTATCTTGACCTCACCAAGGCTTTTGACACCATCCCCCACTCTGGAATTATAGCTAAACTCACTAAACTAGGTATAAATCCCTACGTCACAAGATGGGTTGCCAACTGGCTCACTGACAGAACCCACGCTGTAAAAGTTGCACACTCCAAATCTGACCTCAAATCAGTGGCAAGTGGAGTACCACAGGGTTCAGTCCTGGGACCTCTCCTGTTTGGTATCTACTTCTCTGAAGTACAGGCTAACACAGAAGGCCTCTGGCTAACAAAGTTCATAGAAGACTGCAAACTAGGAGCCATAGTTCAGTCCCCAAATGATGTGGAAATCCTACAGAAGGGCCTTGCTGAGACAGATGCCTGGTGTCAGAGCCATGGCCTCAAGCTCAATGCCAAAAAGTGCATTGTCATCCCCTTTGGTAAAAACTCTGTACCCACGAAATACTACATAGACAGCAGTCTACTTAATACCGAATGTATGATAAGAGACCTTGGGACCCAGGTGGACAGTAGTCTTTCCTTTGATAATCACATTGCCACAGTAGTCAGGAAGTCCTTCTACATGGCACACCTCATAATAAAAGGGTTCTCATCCAGAAAAAAAGAGGTCATTGTTCTCCTCTACTCGACACTCATTAGACCCATTACAGAGTACAACACCCTTTTTGGAATGTACCTCACAAGACATCTGCAGCAGCTGGAAAGGCCACAGAAGTACCTCACAAAGAGGATTACTGGCCTCAAACAGATGCCCTATACTGACCGTCTCAAATAACTCCAGCTTTACTCCGTAGCATATCGCCTACTCCGAGCTGATCTCTGCCTAACATATAAAGCTATGTCAAACCCAGAGCTGTTGGACATGCTACACCTAAAGAAATCCTAATCCCTCCGAGCTACATGCTCTAGAGACCTAAACCTTATCACCACAATAAACAGAACATGCTGGAGGGATAGATTCCTGTCCCAAAGACTTCCCATACTCTGGAACAGGCTACCCATCTATGTCAAGCAAAGTTCTTCATTAGCACTCTTCAAGAAAAATCTTGATGAGTGGATGGGAAATAGGATATACACCCCGGGGATAATTTCTGATAACTTTTTTGAGTGGCGTAAGCCAGGGAACCTTGTTGCTAGGCTTATGTAGGCCCTCAGGCTGATAGCCTAGTACTTACCTATGAACCTATGAATCTATAGTTCATTCCTAGGTGTGGTGCCAGTCTGAGGCCCAGTTTGCTTTAGCAGGTGGTAGTTCAGTCAGATATTTGACATCCAGTAGCAATATAGTGAGGAAGAGAAGGAAAGGATATAGATAGATAGATAGATAGATAGATAGATAGATAGATAGATAGATAGATAGAATGCTGTAAAAATTTCATACCGGAATGTCTAGCAAAGAAAACATTGTTTCAGTAGATTAAGCACTAGGCAAATAATGGGCTATGTGTCATTTGCTATTCCACAGCTACATTTTACCTTAAGCCCACAAAATCTAATTTATCCATAATTCTTTAAGGATTTCCTTCTCTGAAGCCATGGTATCAAGCTTAATGCTAAAAAATGTGTAGTAATCCCCTCTGGAAAAAACAGTACCTGTGAACTACCTCATAGGAGGTAACCCCCTAAAATCTGAAGTAGTAATAAGGGATCTAGGGACCCAAGTAGATAGTCAGCTTTCCTTTGATAACCATGTTGCCAAGGTGGTTAGAAAATCCTTCTATGTGACCCATCTGATCACAAAAGGGTTTGCATCAAGATCTAAGGATATAGTGGTGCCCCTCTACTCTTTCCTCATCCGACCCATTATTGAGTACAATGCACCAATTGGAATGTACCTGGCTAGGCATCTCCAGCAGCTGGAGAGACCACAGAGGTACCTCACTAAGAGGATTACTGGCCTCAAACAGTTGCCCTATGCAGCACGATTGAAAAAACTAAGGCTCTTCTCTGCTGCATACTGCCTTCTCAGAGGCGATCTCTGTCTAACATACAGAGCCATGTCCAACCCAGAACTGTTGAACATGCTCCATCTTAGCAAAACCAAATCCACTTGAGTTACATGCTCCAGGGATATAAACCTCAGCACAACAATGAATAGAACATGCTGGAAGGATAGATTCCCTTCTCAAAGACTTCCCTTGCTATGGAACAAGATCCTGATCTACATAAGACAGAGCCCCTCACTATCACTCTTCAAGAGGAACCTTGACGAGTGGATGGGTAACAAAAAGTTCACACCAGGGATTATACCAACAGCTCTACTAGATAGGGGCCAAGGGTACTAGCTGCTAGATCAAGGGCCTAGGGAACTAAACAAAGGGGCGATGAATACCACACAACATGGCTGGACTAATATATGCCTTCGGACAGATAGCCCAGTATCTACCTATGAACCTATGAACCTAATACTCCATGCTCATCTAACCTCTTCACTCCTGAATGATACTTTAACATACATAGTTAAAAATATTTCAGGCACTGGCAATTATGTCCTTCTAGCTTGTCAATATACCAAAACAGTTGTTCCCATAATAAGTGCTCAGACTGTTCTTAAAAATATCAAAACTAATGCTTACTTTAATATAATTTGTTAGTCTATTACATGCATCAGCTGCTGTCTCTGAGAACCAGTTATTACACCTCTCATTCCTGTACAGTCTTCTACGTAGGTTGTCTCATGATTCTTTTCTACTTTTTGATGACCCCAAACATTCCTAGAGGGAGTTGTCTCTAAATGCCCAATACACCTGAATAAGGTCTCCTCTTATATATCTGTATGAGACACTGTAAATGTCAGGTATTTTAGTCTTCATAATAACTTACATTTTCATATCCATGGATGCCCTTAATATGTTTCTGCTCTACTCTTTCCAGTTTATTCATGCTTGTTTTCTTATAAGGTTTCCCTATTGATGTTCCATACTTATGTTTGGTTCTAATGTAACTAACAATGACTATATAATTTCTAATTTCCTAGTCTTTATAAATATTTTTATGCAACCTATAGTTCTAAAGCTACCATTAAACAACTGGTTGATGTGAGTAGAGAAACTCAAAGCTGTCTCTACCCATATACCCAGGTCTTTAAATGAATCTACAGTTTCAATCACTGTGTGCTGTATTAAATATTTACCTTTCATATTATGTCTCCCAAATTTCATGTGCTTAGTTCTTGATGCATTTATCAATATATTATTCTCTTGTACACAAATGATTAATTTAGTCAAGTTCTTTTGCAGGCATGCCCATATATAACTGTAATCAATTTACCCATTTTCAAGTCATCTGCATACAGACTGTAGAACACCTCAGATAAAAGATAGATCTGAACGATACAATCTAAACAAGTATGGGCCAAAGATAGAGCCCTGTGGGCACACTGACTGTAACTTCAAATTTCACCTGTACTATTATGTATGATACTTGACATGTCCTATTTATAAGCCTTACAACTAGCCATCTTATCAAGAGTACATCAATACCTATTTTGTCCTAATTTATTGATCAGTGTTTTGTGTCTGACCCTATCAAATGCTGAAATTAAATCTATGTAAATTATATCACAGAACAACTTTTCATTCATAGCTGTTAATTATATTGTTATAGACGTGTGTGCCCCAAATTAGGCTTGGATGCTCTACACATTTCCATTTTTTAAAACAGGACATTTTGTTCATGTAGGTATCTTTCTTAAAGGCTGGGATACAAAGTTTAGTAGAAGTGAAGTCCATTAGTACCAAAATCTTTTTCTGAATATGTTTCTCAGGAAGTCTGCCACATTTGAACATTCCTAAAAATGACATTAAATAGGCCATTGTCTATCAAAGGAGTGAACATGTAGCAGTCTTATAATAGGAAATCCGGGATCCCTATGTCAATGTTTGTTACAAATTTGTCAGGAAATGTTTTCAAGCTGGTCTAGTAACACTGTACACAAACAAGTATCAAAATAAACACTTTCATGAAAATTCAGACCATTCCTAACCCTAGTACAGTTTTCAGTAAAATTTGCAAACCATTCTGTTGAGCCTTGGTGGGATCTGATTACTCAACATAATGGTATACAGATTTTACTGAAACATGGTATTAATAGTCTGTTTAACAAGTAAACATCTATCAGCTGATGAAGGCAGAATATGCAAGTATCTTTACTAAGAGCTAACACCTGTCACCCGCTAGAGCTATTTTTGTATTTCTTCTGCTATTCACTCATTGAGAACTGCATTTTTCTAAATTGCTTACATGAGGCAGTTGGAGACGTTGTAATGTAAGTTGCTCTCCATAAATGTGAGCTTACAATCAGCCTTCAAAAAAAAAAAAACAGACTGTGATATGAAACCTAGCCTATAATCTTATATGTGCTGCTTCTTTTCAAGTAGACGTCACTGTGACACACAATAGCAATGGTTGGGTTCTACATGTACACCAATCAGAATCTGGCTGTTTTTTCTCGGTGCATCCCCCACATGTGCCTGAACTTTCCAGAGTTGTTGTTATCTTGGCAAACTACACTATTAAGCACTTCACTGTCTATTTTACTCTGTTACAGGAATGCCTTTTTATTGGGATAGTTAACTGATTGTTGCAGAATGTTTGCAAAAGGAATTAATTTACCACCCCTGTCCAATGGCAATGAGTTCATTGACAGGTAGTTCACACATCCATTGTATTAAGTCTAACACTTAACTCATGCTATGCAACAGATCAGCTTAGGAAAATAAAATAAAGGATATGCAGACTCACACCTCCATTTTTATGTTATTAATATTAGTGTGAATCAGCAAAATGTATATGTTGACTTCACACTGTCAGTGACTTCATTGTCTTTACACACTGCAATAAATCATGATGTCAGTGAAAAAATGATAATCAGATGGATTCGTTTTTTACTCCCTGCTCACTTGCAGACTGATTTAGTAGCATGGAGATGAATACTTGTTAAACAATGGTTTCAGTGGTGGTGAATAAGCTTCCATATTGTTGGGATTGCTGATTTATCTTTTACCTTGTATCTGGGTATTCCTGGTCTTTTTGCTGACAGATAACTAACACTGTGAGCTAATAATTTTTTTTTTACAAACTGTGGAAGAAAGCACTATTAAGGTTCTATCCTTTAAAAGAGATCTACCTGTTAAGGACCTCTTGGTATTTGATTAGTAGAGTAAAGGGAAATGATCCATGTTTCCTACATAAAATTATTCAACTTACTACAAATACATTAAGCTTCTTGATCTAATGAGGGTATTTCTATCACTGTGCTTGCCTGGGTGCCAAATAGATGAAGTAAAGGAACAAAAACATTGGTTCAGATCACATAGGATTTATAATTTTACTGCTTAAGTAGTAAGCTGAACCAGACCTCACAATTGTCCCTATTTTGGAGGAAAGTTCTTGTTTTCAGGCCTGATTTAGGATGTCCGTATTTTTGGATTTATGTCTCTATTTTAGGTTTGATTCACTCTTTCACTCAATTTTCTGAATCCCTCTCATCACATGTGATTTTTGAAGTTGTCTAATAACTAGAAAACCACACTACATGATCAACATACTAATGGCACCTATAGCTTAAAGAAAGAGGACATACATCTTACAATTCCCTTTTTCTGAAGTAGAAGCAACTGAATTTTGGGAGAGCATGGCCAAGATGGCAAGCAAATACAAGCATAAGAATTTTACTCTGCTTCTCTTAAACAAGCTTGACAGGATTTAATTATCAAATTCATCAAAAAAAAAAAAGAAAATAAAAAAGGTGAAATATCATAAAGAAAATCATTTGGGACATTTTGATGGAAAAAAATATATATATTTTTTATTTATTTATTTATTTTATTTAACATTTGTTGACTGGGAAAGTCCGACTAGGTTCCACAGATCCTGTTTTCATTTAGAATATATATTTTTATATTTAAATATTTTCCTGTCAAAAATACAAATTATAATAACTAGCAGAAAAAATGAGCCACTCTAAAGAAGCATGTCAGGAGACCTCTGTGCAGAAGGAAGTACATTCTATTCTTAATAATATACAAGACTTATCTTTGAAAATGGAAAAACTGGATTTTAAAATTGATGCAATAAAAGAAATCTGAAAAAAAAACAGAGCTAATTAATGAATTTGTCAACAACAAAAACTTTAAATATCTGCTGTGGAAAATTCAGTTAAATGACATTGATGGCAGATTAAAAGACGGAGAAAGTAATATTAAATTTATTCTAAAACAGAACAATAAATTCCTGGAAAAACTGGACAATCTAGAAAATAGAGAAAGAAGAAACAAGATCTGGATCTATGGTGTTCCCGAGAAACAATGAGACAACATGGTTAATTTTTTAGCCACTTGGTTACCAAAAATCTTAAGCTTTCATGAAGTCCCGTTGTTTGGAAAAAACAAAAGTAGCCCAAGTGAAGCAGCTGAATTGGACCCACTCACCAAAAATGGATGACTCAGTAGTAAAAATCACAAAACCACTTTAATCAAATCAGTACATAAATCCAGGAACAAAATGGTTAAGCGCTTTCGTCTAGATAATCTAGACTTCATCAGACAACAGTTAAATCATAGATACTTCCTTTTATACAAACCAAACAGGAAATGACATAATTCAAAGTTGATTAGGGCAGATAAATGACTTTATATTAAATATTCATGAGATGAATAAATTAAAATGAAATCCTAAATAAAGCAACAGACTACAAGACATAAACCCCCCACAGCAGTATAAATACAAGTTAAATGCATTAAATAAAAAATGAAATTACACAGTTATAAACAGACTGATGGTATGTAATAAATAGAATAAAAAACATTTAAAACCAGGGGAACAAGAATTTTTTCTCCCATTGTTTTACCACAGTGTTGGCATATAGCCCACCACATGCTGACTCCATGGCCACTCCCTCTTGCTATAAATATATTACCTTATTAAAAAGCATTTTCATGCTTCTAGTGGAACTGAAACGGCCTCTACCAGCTTGCGGTCTGCTTTGAGTAACTGTAACTTGGACAATAATGAACAGCAGCGTGCTTCTAATGGTTTTCCTTCTAGTTTCAATGGATTTGGCAATCTTTCTTCATCCATACCTTGTGGACAACGTACACAACAAGCAGAACACCCATGAGAGATGGCTTTGAGGGCAGGAACCATGCCTGCTTTACAGGACTGGCTTACAGAGAGTATTTCCCTTTGTGAGACTGAAGGACTTTCAACAACTAATGGTAACAGTGATTTACCAACTTTGTTTGAAGCTTTTGATTATAAATTATCTAAAATTAAGCATTTGCAACTTGATAATGCATATTTCATTGAATGTATGAAGGAAAATATAGTTTCAAAAGGTTTGAGAATGTGGCGCTATCCTAGTGGCTTGCAACATAATTCTGAATTGTTTAAAGAGCTAGTGGTTATGTTTGACAAACACGGGATAGAATGCATGCGATTAATAGTCAAACATAATGATTTGTTAATTAATTAATTGATTTCTTCCATTTCTTTTTTGGATAAAAGTATTTGTGGGCATTTACATTATGACAAGTTTAAATTTGAGTATTTGAGAATATTCATGAGTATTGACCAACTTGTGGGTTCCATAAAAGCTAGAAAGGTGAAAAAACTGACTAGAGACAGAAATGATTATGGCAAAGGAATGGCGTACCACAGACCTTCGCCATCACAAGAATGGGGTAACAAACTTAACTCTTATTCTGTCAACAATACCAATGAAAACAATAGTAATGATGCAACACCTAGTACTTCTGGGCAGGTTTTTTAGACCCACAGGGATTTCCACCTCTAAGATGCTCAGAGCATCTGAGGAACAAGGGCCCACCTATGAACAACAGCTGGGAGATGGCTCCTGTGAACACCCACAACCAATGGAACAGGGGATGACGAACAGGGGTGGGAGGAGGTTCCAGACCTGGAACAACATGAGTTAATTGTATCTACACCTGATACTTCCAACATGTTGTTGGCTATACCAGAACAAATTTTGGATCTTCCACTGTCACCCTGTTATATTGTCACTAATACCTTGGGTGATTTTAATGTATATAATTTTTCCAGTAATGAAATTAAGCCAGAACATTGTGATTTGTTTGCCAAAGGGTTCACCTTTGTGCCCTCACAATCTCTGGACATTTCCAGTACCTTAATGGATCTAAGAATTTACACATGTAAACTAAATTTGAAAATAATTTTTAATAATTCCCTTTCTGCTTCTTTCATCGATCCTTTGGCTATATCTAGCACTTACAACCCTCCACTCTACCCTGTGGTTCAATTATCCGAGAACATTTGTGAATTTGACATATGTAATTCCAAGTTCTCAAATAGGATCTCTAATATAAATGAAAAAAAGGTTAATTGATGAAATAAAGGTTTTTGCGCATGCAACTAGAATTATGAAACCTGACAAGGGGGAGGGGTAGTTCTAATGAACTACGATGATTATAATATGAGCATGTTATTTATTTTAGAAGGAAAAGCATACTCAAAAGCTTCTCTAAATGAGTTAAATGTGTCATATAACAAAATAAGAAATGAACTACAAGATCTTTTCATTGAAGGATTAATTACTATTGATACGCTTAATTACCTATCAGTTCCTAATACCAGACTATCTGTAATGTTTGGACTACCAAAATTACACAAGATTTGACACAACTACCTATGCACCCCATAGTTGATTCTAAAGGTTCTATCACTCACTCCTTGGCAAAATATTTGGACAAGTTAAAAGAACATGTACTCAATGAAACACACATTGGTAAGGACTCATGGAGTTTTTTAGAAGCAATTGATAAAATACCTTTTAAAGATACCTATATGTTTATAACCATTGACATCAAGGATTTATACTCAGTAATACTCCATGATACAGGGTTAGACTGGTTCACAGAATACCTTTATGAGAAAGGTATGGCGCAAATTGATGTTCCGGTTTATGTACACTTGATAGAAATGGTTCTCAAAAATAATTTTATACTTTTTAATAAGGAAATATATTTACAGCAAGAGGGAGTGGCCACGGGGTCAGCATGTGGTGGGCTATATGCCAACATTGTGGTAAAACAATGGGAGAAAAAAATTCTTGTTCCCCTCAAAGTATTTTGAATATAAGTTTTATACCAGGTTTTTGGATGACATGCTTTTTTATGGGATGGACCTAACAAACTTGTTAATGATTTTATTGCATATATTAGAACCACTGATTTCTTAAAGTTTACACACACCAGTGATTTTAATATGATTTTTTTCCTTGACATCCTTTTACTCAAGGACTATCATGATAAGAAGTTTGTTTCAAAGATTTTTAGAAAAAATACTTATTCAAACTCTCTACTACATTATTCTAGCACCCACCCTGTGAAACAAAAGAAGGCAAATTTGTACGTATGGTGTCTTTAACAGATGAATTTATGAATGAATGTGACATGCTAAAAGAAATGTTTCTAAGAAGAGGTTACCCTCACAAATTTACTATTAACATTATGATTGAGGTTGTCAACAAAAGGAAGAGAGGGTTTTACCTCCCCTTACTTTCTGGTGATAGTACATGCATTACCTCACCTTCATCCAACGTTCATGACACTAGCATAGTGTAAGAAAGTATAGATTTTAAAACTTCATTTATTACTGTTTTTACTGATGAGAGTTTCATTTTAAAGGATATTTTATTGAAAAACTGGTCCATTCTTAAACATGAAAAGAAGCTCTGTGATAGGCTCACAACCTACTATTGTGTATAAAAAAGGAAAGAATTTAAAGAACATTTTTGAAACTAGGAGCCTGCTCTTTCACCCAAAACCTGGGTCCATGAATAAGTGTGGTAGATGCAACTACTGTAAATTTGTAAAAGAAGGCAATATATTTTGTGTCAACAATGTTGAAATTAAGATCAGGCAGAAATATAACTGTTGTTCTGAGAAAGTAGTATATTGTGCTATGTGCACTGTCTGTTCATGTTTCTATGTTGGCAAGACTGACCGGAAGCTGAAGATCCGCATCTATGAACATTTATATGATATTAAAAATACTAAAGACACCAATGCACTAAGTAAGCATATAATGGAGAACAACAATCATAAATTTTTATTCTTCATTATAGACAGTATCAACACTGATGTTACACTAGCATAGTGTAAGAAAGTTGTTTGTCTTTCGGTTTTCCCGGTAAGGGGTTGCCACAGCAGAACTCTGGTCCGCTAATGATTGGCAGTAGATTTTTACAAAACGCTGAGGTGCCAGCTCGACGCCCAACCTTCAACGAAGGCACACCCATTTATGCACGCATGTCTTTCGAACGCTACCCACCCGTGGGGAGGACATGCAGACTTCACACAGAAGGCACTCCCAAGCCAAGCCAAGAATCGAACGGGAGAACCTCTTGCTGTGAGGTAACAATGCTACTGCTGTACCACCATGGAATAGCATAGGGTAAGAAAGTATAGATTTGTAAGAAAGTATAGATTTTAAAACCTCATTTATTACTGTTTTTACTGATGAGAGTTTCATTTTAAAGGATATTTTATTGAAAAACTGGTCCATTCTTAAACATGGAAAGAAGCTCTGTGATAGGCTCACAACCTACTATTGTGTATAAAAAAGGAAAGAATTTAAAGAACATTTTTGAAACTAGGAGCTTGCTCTTTCACCCAAAACCTGGGTCCATGAATAAGTGTGGTAGATGCAACTACTGTAAATTTGTAAAAGAAGGTAATATATTTTGTGCCAACAATGTGGAAATTAAGATCAGGCAAAAATATAACTGTTGTTCTGAGAAAGTAGTATATTGTGCTATGTGCACTGTCTGTTCGTGTTTCTATGTTGGCAAGACTGACCGGAAGCTGAAGAACCACATCTGCGAACATTTATATGATATTAAAAATATTAAAGACACCAATGCACTAAGTAAGCATATAATGGAGAACAACAATCACAAATTTTTATTCTTCATTATAGACAGTATCAACACTGATGTTAGAGGAGGAGCATGGTCACTATTGTTGGAAAAAAGAGAATTATATTGGCAGCTACACCTGAATGCAGAGAACTGGCCAGGCTTAAACGAAAATATTTTAATCAGCTCCTTACTGAAATTAAAGGCATTGGAGAGGTAATATGACCTCCCAAATAATTACTGTTTAATATACCATGGCACACACAGACATCATATTGTTATTTTACATGGTTTTAAATGTTTTTTATTCTATTTATTACATACCATTAGTCTTTTTATAAATTTGTAATTTCATTTTTTATTTAATGAATTTAACTTGTATTTATACTGCTGTGGGGGTTGTGTCTTGCAGTCTGCTGCTTTATTTAGGATTTCATTTTAATTTATTCATCTCATGAATATTTAATGTAAAGTCATTTATCTGCCCTAATCAACTTTGAATTATGTCACTTCCTGTTTGGTTTGTATAAAAAAAGTATTATAGGTTCATAGGTTCATAGGTAGGTACTAGGCTATCGGCCCTAGGGCCCATACAAGCCTAGGCAAAAATATACCCTGGCTTTCGCCACCCAAGAGAATTATTTTCCTGTGCCCCTGTCAAGCAGAGCCACAGAAGTGATCTCCAGGGTGAATTTCCCATTTCCCATCCAATCATCAAGATTTTTCTTGAAGAGTGCTAATGAGGAGCTCTGTTTGACATAGGTAGTCTGTTCCAGAGTATGGGAAGTCTCTGGGACAGGAATCTATCCCTCCAGCATGTTCTGTTTATTGTGGTGACAAGGTTTAGGTCCCTAGAGCATGTAGTTTGGAGGGATTGGGATTTCTTTAAGTGGAGCATGTCCAGCAGCTCTGGGTTTGACATAGCTTTGTATGTTAGGCAGAGATCGCCCCTGAGTAGGCGATATGCGATGGAGTAAAGCTGTAGTTTTTTGAGACGGTCTGCATAGGGAATCTGTTTGAGGCCAGTAATCCTCTTTGTGAGGTATTTCTGTGGTCTTTCCAGTTGTTGTAGATGTCTTGTGAGGTACATACCAAAAGGGGGTTGTACTCTATAATGGGTCTAATGAGTGATGAGTAGAGGGGAACAATGACCTCTTTTTTTCTGGATGAGAATCCTTTTGTGATGAGATGAGCCACGTAGAAGGATTTCCTGACCACTGTGGTGATGTGATTATCAAAGGAGAGACTACTGTCCACCTGTGTCCCAAGGTCTCTTATCACATTTTCAGCATTAAGTAGACTACCAGCTATGTGGTAGTTCATGGGTACAGAGTTTTTATGAAAGGGGATGGCAATACACTTTTTGGCATTGAGCTTCAGGCCATGGCTTTGACACCAGGTATCTGTCTCAGTGAGGCCCTTTTGTACTTTGTCCACATCATTAGGAGTTTCGATTATGGTTCCTAGTTTGCAGTCATCTGCAAACTTTGTTAACCAAAGACCTTCCATGTTGGCCTGCACCTCAGAGAAGTAGATATCAAATAGGAGAGGACCCAGGACTGAACCCTGTGGTACTCCACTTGTCACTGGTCTGATGTCGGATTTGGAATCCGCTACTTTCACAGTGTGGGATCTGTCCGTGAGCCAGTTGGCATCCCATCTTGTGACATAGGGATTTATACCTAGTTTAGTGAGCTTATCTATAATTCCAGAGTGGGGGATGGTGTCGAAAGCCTTGGCGAGATCTAAATAAGCTGTGTGAACCATTTTACCCTCATCTATGGCTTTGGTGACTGCTTCAAAGAACGCAATCAGGTTTAGGAGACATGATCTGCTTTTTACAAATCCAAACTGGGTAGGGTCCAGAGTTTGGAGATTACCAATGTCTTTGTTTATGAGTTCCACAATGATACATTCCATGGCCTTGCAGACCAGGCTCATCAGGCTAATGGGGCGGTAGTTCCCGGGGTCCGTCATGGCTCCCCCTTTGTGGAGTGGGATAACCGTCGCGGTGCGCCATTCAGTGGGTACAAAGCCTGAGGTGAGGCTATGATTGAACATGGTACTTAGGTAGGGTGCCAGTTCATTCTGTAGTTCATGTAGAACGCAGCCTGGGATATTGTCAGGTCCCATGGATGCTGTGTTCTTGGCTTTGGAGGGTGTGTTTTTTACCTGTGCAGCCATGATTATAGGAACTTTGCATTCTTCCGATATAGAGATGGGCCCTCTAGGGGGTGAGAGGGGGGTAAAGTTAGCAGTGAACCTATCTGCTAGGATGTTGGCAATATCAGTTGGTTCTATATATTTAGTGCCATTGTGCTGTAACTCAGAGCAGATCTGAGTGTTCCCATTTAGATTCTTGACATAGTTATAGAATGTTTTGTGGTTGTCTTTAGAGTCAGTGGCAATTTTGCTTTCGTAACTAGCTTTGGAGGAGTTTATGAGGGATCTCAGCTTCTTACTGAGGTTGACCAGGGAGTTCCTCCAGTCATGGGATTTTACTCTTTTTTGCAACAGTTTCTTTCTTTTGTTGTAGAGTTTGTTTATGGCAGAGGACCACCAGAATGGCTTCCTTTTTTTGGAGGATAACATCTTGGTTCTATTAGGGATAGCATGATCCATGCACTTATGTAAGTGCTTATAAAGTGCATTTGTATAGGATTCGGCAGTCATACCTCTATTGTCCGTCTGCATGGGTGTCATGAAGTTTGCCACTTTTGTCTTAAGAAATGTGAAGTTGGTTTTGGAGAAGTTTTTTACGGAGGTTTCCCTAATTGGGGGTGGGGGTGGGATGTGGATGTCTAGGCTGATTAGCTTGTGGTTGGATCTAACCAACGAGGAATTGACCTCTGGTGTGGAACACCGGTTTCCCATGTTGGTAATGACCAGGTCTAGGATATTGCTGCCCCTAGTGGGGGTGTGAATAAGTTGATCCAAGGCATTGGAATTTATGAATTCTAGAAATCGTTGAGCAAAAGAGTTGGTACATGAGTAGTTTTCCCAGTTAATGGTGGGGTAGTTGAAATCGCCCATTATTAGGTTGTTGGGTTGTACCCTAATACTTTCCAGTGTATCAAGTAATGAGGAGTGTGAATCCTGGGGCATGGTGGGGGGTCTATTTATGCTTTAACGGCCGTCTGATGAAGTCTAGATTATCTAGACGAAAGCGCTTATCCATTTTGTTCCTGGATTTATGTACTGATTCGATTAAAGTGGTTTTGTGATTTTTACTACTGAGTCATCCATTTTTGGTGAGTGGGTCCAATCCAACTGCTTCACTTGGGCTACTTTTGTTTTTTGGACTGGTTTGTGCTTCTGTTTGACTTTACTATAAGTCCCGTTGTTTGGCAAATAGAGAACTCACAGAGCCTTACCTACAATGATTTCAAATAAGAAACCTTCTAATCCAAAATTTATAATAGATTTATCTCCAGTCAAGATAAAGATGAAGGGGAGGATTCATGAAAGGCTAGACAATGATTTTTATTGTGTTCACTACTGCAAGTTTTAGATTCATTAAACTCCGTGTAGTAGTGCACACATGCACAAACAGGGAAATTTTCATGGCATGCAAATGTTAGTATAAGCAGCTGAATTTTATGCTAATGAAGCCAACCAACATGATAAAGCAATTCAACAAGCTGTAAGCAAATTATGTAGACTCTGTGTTCCTGTTGCCCATGCATTCAGAGAAAAACAAACCAGTGAAAACCAAAAGAAAAATCTAGCAAGGTCAGACTTTCCCCTGTGTGATTCCTTAAGGCAACATGACACATACGCAAATGACCCTTTAACGACATTAGGTGTTTCAGCTATATGGCAATTCTGAATGCCCATGACTTTTTTTCTTTTTAAGACTATTTATGGACAAATTCAGGCCAATAAAGCCATACCCGACTAGCTGTGGACATACATGATTCAGCCTTCTTATACCATCGTCAGCACAGCATAAGTGGAATGTTTGGTTAACCTTTAGAAACACAATGGTGTTATACACAGCTGATATCCATAACCATTACGGTGTCTGCAAAATATCCTAACCAGCAAACTAAAACAATGAGTAAAAAGGTCACACAGAAAAACCAACCAGTGAAAACCAAAAGAAAGATCTATCAAGGCTAGACTTTCCACTTTGTGATTCCTTAAACCTCTTGTATTGGAGACAGCATGGGATATATGCAACTGGCCCTTTAAGGACATCAGGTGTTTCAGTTATATGGCAGTTGTGAATGCCCATGACTTTTCTTTTGGTTTTCACTGGTTGATTTTTCTGTGTGACCTTTTTACTCATTGTTTTAGTTTGTTAGGTAGGATATTTTGCAGACACAATAATGATTATGGATATCAGCTGGGTATGACAACCCTGTGTTGCTTAAGATTAGCCAAGCATTCTGGTTATACTGTGCTGAGGATGTCATAAGAAGGCTGAAACATGCATGTCCATGGCTAGTGGGGGTTTGCTTTATTGACCTGAATTTGTCCATAAATAGACTTAGAAAGAAAAAAGTCATGGACATTCAGAATTGTCATATAGCTGAAACACCTGATGTCCTTAAGGGGTCATTTGCATATATCCCATGTTGTCTCTAATGTAAGAGGCTTAAGGAATCACACAATGGAAAGTCTAGCCTAGGTAGATTTTTCTTTTGGTTTTCACTGGTTGCCCATGTATTCGGAAACTTTTCAAATACAGCCACAGAAAGGAGTCTACATGGAAACAAGAACAAGTAAAAGTGCTTAAAATTTGTGCAGAATGACCTCATCATGTAACCCCACACATATTATAACCTAATTACACACTGAAGATGCTAGAATATCGGAGTTACAAAATAAAACATGCATTTTTAAGGGCCAAGACATAAATGCACCTTTGCTCCATAACCCCCGAAAGAAAATGTTATTGTACGTAATGCAGGCTGCTAAAATGTTTAAACATCTTGAAATGGAATATTATATTGTTATATTGTACAGTAAGCATATGTAGTAGATATATGGGCAAAGTAATAGCCTCCCTTGTGTTTACAACATTGTGCTTCTGTGCAGTTTCTCCGCTGACACGGTTACTAACCACGTAAGGCTGTCAGCACAGTGAAGATGCAACTTAGGTAAAAACTCATTGGAATTGCCGAATCCCAAAAAAGAGTGACCCTGTAAGGATGTTCAATTCCTGTAGGCACTTCCATGTGTTTTTGTATTCAATGGATGTCAATAGTGAGTGATGATATGAGGAGTCAGTTTACACTTTCAAAGTTGTACAGGTCGGTCTGTGGAGGGTGAACATGCATGTAGGCTATGCACAAATCACAGGTTGTGTGTCATACTCAGAATTTTGTTGTGAAATGTGTCTTCACTGTCCATTTCAAATGGTTTTTGTACATTTTTTATGTCTTTGTTTGCATGATGGTGCTGGTAGCACACCTACAGGGAATGGAGGAATAAATGGCAGCTTTTGTTGTGCTTGTCATGTAAATAGTTTTGTAGCACCATGTGTATGTGTAGGGCTATAGTGCAGATTGTCCTGGGTTCAAGTAGGTTGAGTAGCCTTTCCTTTTTATACTCAATGTTTGTGAGATATCATAGGAACAGAGGAAATTAATTACAATATTTTCCATACTTACTTTATTTGTGTATAGCTGCACAGGGGTGTGCAGAGGTGCACCTAGAACACTGATGAGCAAGCAGCAGTTGTGTGTAATAGATACTAAGTACAGTATCTTCTTCTTCTTTTGGCTTTTTCCCAGTTAGGGGCTGCCACAGCGGATCACCTGTCCGCTCATGGTTGGCAGTGGAATTTTTATGGTGTTGAGTTGCCAGCCCGGCACCCAACCTTCCACAGAAAGCACACACATGCACGCACTCACACCTAGGGCCAATTTAGAGTGTCCAATCCACCTACAGCATGTCTTTGGGATGTGGGAGGAAACCGGAACACCCAGAGAAAACCCATGTGACCACAGGGAGGACATGCAGACTCCACACAGAAGGCACCCCAGCCGAGGATTGAACCAGAGAACCTCTTGCCGTGAGGCGGCAATGCTAACTGCTGCACCACCGTGGCTGCCCTATGCTAATTACAGTATAAGCATGTGAATTCCATTTTCGTGAACCAATCCAACATGGTGCAGGTATTCAACATGCTATAAAGATTCCATGTAACCTCCATTCTTGTTTTTCCTAAATACTTCAATACAATTGGAGTACACAAAAGGAAATTTTAACACAATATTAGGGGCTGCTGGAGCATTGCTACATATTTATGTGCTACAGGCTGAAGTTAATGCTTATGGTGCTGATGACACAAGGCCTAGGCCATGAAGGAGAGGATGTTCAGGCCCAAGATAATTTTTCAGATGCTGCATGATCTGGAGATTGTAGAGTGCTGTAGGATGGACAGGGACACCTTACAAGAGGTCTGTGAGCTCTGCCGTCCTGAACTCAGAGACAGAATCAATTGAGTGGAACTCATCCCAGTGGAAACTAAGGTATGTGTAGCCCTTAGAATATTAGCTACAGGTACTTTTCAAAGACCAACTGGGGACATGATGGGTGTGTCACAGGCATCAGCATCCAGGATCATCCACCAGTTCTTGGATGCTATGCTCATAAATGCCAGTGAGCACATGTGTTTTCCCCATAGTTCTGAGGAGAGGGATAGGAATATACAACAGTTCTACTCTGTAGCACACAACCCTGAAGTACTGGGTGCCATAGATTGCACTCATGTACACAGCAAGGCAGGACCTGGTGAACAGGGTTGAATCTATATGAACCACAAAGGATACCACTCCATCAACTGCCAAGTCGTGCAATTCCCAGGGAATAATCTTGACTGTGTGTGCTGTCATCCCTGGTAGTTATCATGACTCCCATGTAAGGCGCACATCAAAGCTACATCAGATGTTTGCTGGAGGGAATATCCCACAGGGCCATTTACTGGGGAATGATGGCTATGCACTGGAACCATGGATGATGACACCCATCAGAAGTGCACACACACCCATGGGAGAAAGCCATAATGAGGCCCATGCTCAAACCAGAAACATCACAGAGCATGTGTTTGGGCCATTGAAGTCATGGTTCTGGTGCTTAGATACATCTGGTGGAGCCCTGCAGTATAATCCAGGGACATGTCACAGTATGTGCTATGCTGTGCAATATGTTCTTGTGGAAACAGCTGCAGTAGGATCAGCTAGGAGAAGGAGCACACTTCCACCCACCAACACCTAAGCCATTACAGCCACAGTCAGATGAGGGCTCAGAGGGAGAAAAAACAGCTGCTGTGCCTGCAGGCAGATGTAGGTGTGCTCAGTATGCTCTTGCTTTGGCTAAAAGACAATGCATAGCACATTTGCTGACCACCTAGGTGCCTAATACCTTTTTTCTATTCACATAAATAATAAAATTGATGCCAGGCAACTCACATAACCTGTACCTCCCCATGTACTGGCTGTGTACTGTTTGCATCAGACAGAGCTAGCCCTGAACTCAAAATGTGTCCACTGCTGCATTTGTAAGGCAAGCCCTGAACCTAGAGTGTAGTTTTTGAATGATATTATGGCCTATTATTGTATTTAGTAGGTTGGAAAAGTAATTGAGTAAATAGTATTGTGCAAAAAGTACTTTAACATGTGACAGCAGAGATAACTTTAGTTTACTCATATGTGTCCATTAGTCAAAGATTCACACAGTCCTACCTCTGAAGTATGCTGATGCTCACTACATGGCCTTTGTACTGGAGAGTCTGTAAAGAGAGAAGTTTGACAGTACTGATACACATTGCAGTTTCTGACTTCACAACCCTTTCCAGAATCAAACAACATGCAGGAAGCAGAGCAAGGACAGTAACAAGAGCATCATATCCCTGTTTGTGCCATAGCAGTATCAGCTTTGCTTACCGACAAAAGAACAGGCTATGCTTGTTTGTGACATAACAGTACATGAGCTCCCCCCAAAAGCAGTGTAGCCTTGCTTGTGCCATAACAGCCACTCAGTAATGGTCCCCCCAAGAGAACAGTATATGGCTGTTTGTGGTATCCAACCTGGCCTTCACTTGCTGGCAAATGCATATCATATAACTCCCAGTTAATATCTACACACATTTTAAGGCCAAGGATATTGAATGCCTTACACGCTTGAATGTCTGATGAAGTTTCAAGAAACACCGACAAGTAAGACAAAGCTGTATATTTGGAAGCAGAATCCTAACAAGTTGTGTGATCAGTAGGTGCACTATGTCCAAATATAACAAATCACATCTGAAGAGCTCATAGCAGTGTACATTCTGATGCATCTGTTTATGTGAGCAATGACTTCAGTTCTTTGCTGCAAAGCAGTTTGTGTGGTAAAGAGGATTAAGGCATTCATCCTGTTTTCTGAATCTGCAGTGGTGTGAGAGTTCAAATCCTGAGCTATGTAGAAATATCTGATGTGTAGTATCATTTTGTACTGTGTATGTCATACCTTGCTTTTGCTCACTTCACATGTGTTTCCCTTTCCATTTGTTTTCCTACCTTTCTTTTTTTTTATTCAACTGGTTTTGGGATGCACTGCATAGTGTAAACAAATAACTGCAAGTTTGATTGTACTTATGTGGCTTGTGTGAAATGTGGCATTGCTGAAACCAGACCACCTAGGAAGCAGGCAGGCAGACATGGAAACTGGATACATTTAATAAATGCTTTTGGCCATAGTGAAAACCTGGAGTGGAGTAACTGTCACACATTAGCAATGCAGCTTGCGTTTGCACACTGCTTACCTATGCACAAACAGCTGTATCTCGCATGTGCGTACACTTAGTTAACCATAGCGCAAATCTGCTGCTAAATGCATACCTTTCAACTGTTTAGAATTTTGTAGAATGTCCTGATTTTTGCATCAGATTTTTTTGCCCTGCTCCTCATAAAAAGTTGGATTTCTGGCAAATAATTTGCAAAATACTTGAGTATTGAAACCAGAAAACAGTGAAAGACATTTGAATTTCAAAACTCCTACACTTCAGGCCATTCAGATTAATGCAGAACATGTTATTCTATCAACTGTATAAATTTGCAAGAGCAGTGTGTAAAACGTGTCCCTGTGTTTGATCCTTTTTCAACCCAATATGTATGGCTTTGTCCTGATTTCTTGTTGTTAAAGGTTGAGAGGTATGACCCATTGTGCTATGGAAATGTATATATGATGCTGTCTGATTTCAGTCCATGTGTTGGCCATACACCCACAAGCATTATAACCCTGAGGTCTCAGTTTTTTTTCCACACATATATCAATCACACAACAAAGTGTAATTTATAATGTTGTGGGCTCCCTCATAGACAGTGCCAGGTGGTGCTACTAATAACCTTCCTGTGCTAAACTTGGACATCCAAATATGCTCAGTAAGGGTACTTGTGTTGTTATACAGCTAGGCTTCTAAGCAGGGTAGTGCTATTAGGCTATTAGCCTCATATGACACTGTGACTCTTTGTGCCTATGCAGGCCTCCCAAGCTGTTGTTCCTCACATGACCTGCTGATGTCATCTACTATATGTTCACATTCACTCCCAGATAAGTCAGACTTGTTCTGTGGCATGTACATTAAGTACTTTGATCTGTAGCCTATGCACTTAGATAAGCAGGGATTCTTTCTCACTTCAGTTGACTGTGTGTTTGTCTCTAGTCAGCAGAATAGAAGTGTTATCCTACAGTTACTTCTCCAGTGGCATGGCTGGCCATTTTTTGATAACTGCTCATCCTTACACATTCATTCCATACTTGCCTCCAATCTGTTGTCAGGACCTGCTGATGTCATCTACTATAAGTTCATCTGCACTCCTTTATAAGGCAGGCATGTGCCTTTGCATGTGCATCAAGTACTTTGTTCTGTAGTCTGTCTACCTTAGATAGGTCAGAGTTCTAATCTCACTGCAGTCAACTGGGTGTGTCTCTGTGTGAGTGAGCTGTAACTTGATATTGCAGACAGCATTACACACCAGCAGGTGGGACACTTATCTTGTCCTCAACAGACACTGCTGATGTCATCAGCTATAAAGGGTTGTCTGACACATTGCAAGTCAGACTTGTGGTGTGGAGCATGTGTTATGTTCAATGTTGTGTAGTCTGTGATATTACAGACAGCATTTAATACCAGAGGTGGGACACTGTTATTCCCATATGCTCAACAGACAATGCTGATTTCATCGGCTATATCAGAGTATTGCATATGCATGTATCTCACCAGGGCATGATCAAACAGTGGCCTGGATGTCAGGCAGAATCACATATGCTCAACAGACAATACTGATGTCATTGGCTATATCAGAGTATTGTATATGCATGTATCTCACCAGGGCATGATCAGACAGTGGCCTGGATGTCAGGCAGAATCACATCATGTGATACAAGACAGATTAAAGTGATGTGTTTTAATCTGTACACATACATCATATCATGGTTTGTAGGCTCTGTGTTAGCTTATTGAGAAAGCCATGTGGGGTATCCTGCAGATGCATGTTCCTGGTGAGCTATATGCAACCGAGAGCATGATACTGTACTGTTCTGATGAGATTATACTTCAGTACTGTCATGCAGTCCAGAGAGCTGAATGTAATGGCCTGACTTATGATGCGCACCATGTGCGCACTATGTGTTTGTACTGGATATTCATTAAAGAGAACAGTTAAAAAGTAATGAGACACATTGCAGTTGTTGACTTCACAACCCTTATAAGAGAATACACTATAAAGTGGTGAATTGTTGATGCTATCTACTGTACAACTTGGCAAGCCAAATATAGTTCACAGGTCCAATTATCATTTAAAAACACAAATATAGATAGACTAAGCAATAATGTAGCTAGGCACCCTGTGCATCAGACACAAAATTTTAGCTTCCATGAATCCAAAAGAGAGAATTCAGGGATATGGCACAGTTATCACTTGCACAAGGTGTTGTGGGGGGGGGGGGGGCAGAGCCCTAGGCTGACAACAAAGGTTGTTGAGTGTGTATGAGTAAGAACGGAGAGGCAGGCAGGCTGAAACATGTAACTGCTGAGTGTGTGTCTGTAGGGGTCCTCCATGTGAAAGTGGTGTGCGACAGTGTGCATGAGCACACCCAAGCTCAGTGCTAGATCTACATGAACCAATACAACACAAAACCAATCCAGTAGACCTCCAGAACTTGCACCGTTAAAGCAACAACTTTTTATTGTACAAAATAAAAGAGATTAAGCGCTTTCATCCTGTGTTACACTCGGATGAAAGCACTTAATCTCTTTTATTTTGTACAATAAAAAGTTGTTGCTTTGACAGTGCAAGTTCTGGAGGTCTACTGGATTGGTTTTGTGTTGTATTGGCTCCTGGCTTGTATTTTAGATTATGCCGTCTAGATCTATGTGATCTGTGCATGGTAGAGTTGCCAGTTCATCATTGTCACCCCCGACCACTAGACCTGGATCTGCAAGAGAACGGAGAGTCAGGCAAGCTGAAACATGTAACTGCTGAGTGTGTGTCTGTAGGGGTCCTCCATGTGAAAGTGGTGTGTGACAGTGTGCATGAACACACCCAAGCTCATTGCTAGATCTACATGAACCAATACAACACAAAACCAATCCAGTAGACCTCCAGAACTTGCACCATTAAAGCAACAACTTTTTATTGTACAAAATAAGAGATTAAGTGCTTTCATCTTGTGTTACACTCGAATGAAAGCACTTAATCTCTTTTATTTTGTACAATAAAAAGTTGTTGCTTTGACAGTGCAAGTTCTGGAGATCTACTGGATTGGTTTTGTGTTGTATTGGTTCCTGGTTTGTATTTTGGATTATGCCATCTAGATCTATGTGATCTGTGCATGGTAGAGTTGGCAGTTCATCATTGTAACCCCCGACCACTAGACCTGGATCTGCCAAGAGATGCAGTGGCACCTTCATGCCCAAGGTCAGATGCAGTACTACTACCTGAATGTCACTGGTATCTGCTGGATGTGCTCCCTTTACAGGAATGCTCAAGACCACGACCCCCTGGCCTGCCACATGTGGGTGTGGACAGCACCTTCCCTGATGGAGCAGGGGAAAGTACTGCCACTACAGGAGCATGATTGGGCATGGCCACATTGTCTAGAAGCAGATGGTGTGGCTGACCTACACCCACGTGGATGAAGTCCCCCTCCAAGCAGATGTGTCATCACAGACACTGCACGATCCTTGATATAAACCCCTCATTCCATAAATGACACTCCATTTTCCAACATATCTTTCAACCGATCCATTGAAATGACTACACATTGGAGGCAGTCTTGGATGTCAGAGATTGTGCCACATCTAGAACCCTAAACATTTGTCTGGAGCACCTTTCAGAATGTGTCTGTGCCTCCATGATGGCCCTAAACATCCATTGAATGACATGGGAAGAGACACCTGCATCAGGTGGAGGAGGGACAGCAGGCCTCCCCAGAGCACCCCTATCAACCCTTCTGCATGACACTTTGCCAACACTTTGGCTACAGACAGATTCAACAGGCACTGAAGCTATAGTAGCCACAATCCCCTGATCAATGTCCTTATCCTCAACCTGTGCAATATCTATGGCCTCAGTGTACTGGGTAGGAGTAGGCCTACTGGCTGTATCCAGGGAAAATGAAAGGGGTAGCTGGATGTCAGACTCTGTACCATTGTCAACCTCTGCATCCCCCATCTGTGCTTCAGTTTGGCTACCATCATCATCAGTGTCTGTTGAGACACTGACATCAGGTGTCAGAGTGCCCACACTCCTACTGTCACACTCGTCTATGATAAAAAGGGAGAAACACAGGAATACATTAATACTGCAATACATTTAAAAAAGTACACTGCTGTCACTATTGCTGACAGTACAGCAATACATACAACAGGCCTAAGAGGACACATTATGAGATATCTTGAAATTCATCTGCAGTACTGACATAAATGTATTAGGCTTACCATATGCAGATGGCCTGCATCTCTGTATTCCTGACAGCCCTGAAATAAGTAAAGCAAGAGGCAATGGCAACATCATCACATTTAACAGTAAAACAAGGGGTAATACATTTACACCTCTATATCTGCAGTACCTTAAAAGTCAACAAGAATGTGACTGACAACTTCAAATTAAGCTTATAACTGTAGCAATCCTAAATTCACCTACCCAACCAATGACTGATACATATATACACATTATTAAAAATATTCCACCACTCCAAATTATTCTAATTATCATCTAACACCAGGAATTCTTCAGTGGCAGCGAGAGGGGGTTCTGCAGCGGGGCCTCCAGTTGTGATTTGACAATCAAGTGCCACTGCAGCAGAATGCCTACATGTAGCAGTTACCATGTCTGTGGCTCTGTGACACACCTGCTCATATGTGTGGCAACTGTGTCACCCAACAGTGCTAATGTTTGCCACTAATTCATCCCAGATAGCTGTATTCTCAGCCATCTTGGCCCACCTCCTGGACAGCAGCACAGCAGCATGTTGCCATAAGGCATCAGTTATCAGATTATTCTCTGCATCTGTAAATGGGGGGCCTACGATGTGTCCTACAAGACAAAAGAATGATAATACATATGAGGATCACATCACTACAAATTAACTGTCTACAGATAAAGCAGTAAAGGAAGACTGTTAGCATTCCCCCTGGATAAACATGAAAGATTCTGCATATTTCAAAAAATAACAAGATGGAGGATACAAAACAAGGAGAGCAACAAGAGAAACATATTCTTGTTTGTGCCATAGCAGTAAGTAAAATATGCTAACCCACCCAAAATAACGGTCCAGTCTAGTTAGTGCCCTAGCTCTAACTCAACTTTGTTCCCCCAAACTAAATGACAGTCTAAGGACACATTGTGCTAACAAAATGTCTTTGAAATGGTAAAAGTGCTATCAAAGGACCTGTCCATGTAACATGTGTACATATTTATAACACAGCATTCACTTTTAAGGTATTCTCAGTGCTGTGTACCTTTGAAATGGTAAAAGTGCTATCAAAGGACCTGTCCATGTAATATATGTACATATTTATACCACAGCATTCACTTTTAAGGTATTCTCAGTGCTGCGTACCTTTGAAATGGCTTGACAACCAAAGCTATGCCATTATTACACATCTAAGTAATCCATGCAGATTAAAGTTTGAAAGCCATTATTTCACATTTATTCTTAACTATATTCCAGCATATGCATTATGTAGATAACAAAGTGGAAACATATCTGCTGGAGTGCAATACTCCTCTGTAGAATTATACTGTGAAGAAATACGGTTGTCTTAGTGAGTTCAATAATGTACTAACTCTCAACAATACAACCGAAAAGCTCTGAGAAAACTAAATAAATTAATACAAACTCACTGCGGCAAAAATAAAGAAATACACACTAGATGGAACTGGTATTAAGTGCTTTCATCCTTTAATGATGCAAAGAACTTCACAATAATACAGTATCAAGGAAGAAATGCTGTAGAAATACAAGGTAATATATTTATAAGATTAAATGTGCAACCAAAGAAATGAAGAGTTTTAAAAAATACAAATACAATAACCAATAACAAAAGAATAGAATTTTGAGTAGCTATGGTAACTAGCTTGGTGTGTTTATAATATATACATATGTATGAAAGGGAAGGGCTTTAGTAAGCCAGCATAAGGCAGACTCTATGTTGATGTTCTCATTAAGACCAGGAGCAGCCTCGCCATTCAGCAGCAATTGACATTTCATTTCCCTGACCTGTAAGAGATTATCACAATCACCAAAAAACATGTCTTGTTCAAGCACACAGAAATGAAACCCTGAGAAATTAAAACAAATTTCCTTGTGTTTAGCCAAAGCATTATTATCATTATTATGGCACATTGCAAACAAATGTTCTTTAATCCGATATGACAGCTGCAATGCACCATAACAATGATAATAATGCCTTGGCTAAACAAGGAAGTTTGTTTTAATTTCTCAGGTTTAAGCAGGTAGAATGTGGGAGATGTGTACAGAAATTCAAATAACATGACAGCAGAGAGCTATTTCACTTGTATGTGTCCATTAGAAAGTAGTAGTCTTCAGCCATGCAAGATTTAAACATTCATAACTCTCTAAAGTACTGGTGATCAATACATGGCCTCAGTTTGGCATCACACGTATGTAATGGAATCTCTTTACATGGAGAAGGTGTGCCACAACATGACCTCAGCTTGGCCCACCCCCCTGGAAAGAACAGTGTACCCTTGCATGTGCCATAACAGGAATTCACCTTTGCTTCCACCACCAAAAGAGCTTTTTTGTACCATCCAACCTGGCCTTCATTTGCTGACAACTGCATATCTTACTATTCCCAGTTAATATACACACACAATGTAAGGTAAATGAGGTAGACTGACTTTCACACTGCATATTTCTGAATACTGGTCAGATAGCTGCAGACTGGTATAATTTCAAGCAGTAGTCCCAACAGGTTGTGTGATCACTAAGTGCAGTACATCCAAATCTGTTTCATATAATACATGTATAAATAAAGGGTCTATATTACAATGTTGAAATGCCTGTAACAGCAAATATCAAAAGGCCGACAAGTATTCAGCAAAATCCATTTCTGCGATTTGCTGAAAACTTGTCGGGCAAACAAATGCTTGCCCTGCAATGCTACAAAACCAACTTTACCAAAACCAAACTCACCCATGTGAGGAGCTGTGCCTCCACCCCCCAACTAAATATACCAACTCTGAGATCGCACTACAGTGGAGAAAAGGGCAAAATTGTGTAGTTGGCCAACTACATCTTTGCCGTGTAAGAATTCAGCGATTTGCGGAAATGGATTTCACTGACTACTTGTCGGCCTTTTGGTATTTGCTGTTACAGCATTTTGATGCCATAATATAGATGCTAAATAACAGCTGATGGCTTGATATCAGTAAAAATACATTGTGGAAGATTGTTGTTTGATGGATAACTTAAAGTTGTTTTCTGCCAAGCTGTTTGTGTGGCACATAGGGATAAGGCATCCATCCTGTTTAATGAAGGTGCATTGAAGTGAGGTTTGAAATCCAGACCTCTGCAGGCATACCTGTTATGTAGTAACAAGCTGTAGTTCCCCTTTTTTTTCTCCTTCTGTCTTACTTTAGTGGGTGATGGGGGTGGCATTGTTTGTGTGATGCACCACTTAGCACAAACAGGTTGGGCTATGCTAATAAGTTTTGGGTGTAGAGCAGCATTGGGCAAAATGGATGACTGGAGTATCCAGGTAGCAGACAGGAGCCAGATAGCCAAAAATAGAAACTGGATGCTTCCTATTAATGTAATTCTGCATTGTGTATACCTGCTAAGTGCCTTTGCACTGAGGTTAACAGCAAGAACTTAACAATGAATACTAACTTAAGGGATATTACGTAACTTATCTGTGGCAGCAGCTGTTAAGTCTAGGTCTGGAGTCTAGCTGGTCCTGGGTTTGAGTACAAGGTATACAGATTTTGTTTTACTGTTGTGACATTGCAGTATTTAGCAATGAACTGACACATACAAAAGAGGTTGCCCAACTTTCCTGTGGCAATAACTGTCAGTGCAGGACTAACATCCATATGGCCCCAGGTTCACATACAGCGTGTGCCATTCAGTTTTAATGTTGTTCCTATTCACATTATAGTCACTCCCCCTTATAGCAGTTGACCTAGTGTAGCTTATATAATATTTATATGACTTAGGACTGACACAGTAATATTGTGTCAGTTATGTAATTATTTATTAATCTATGCATTGTCTAGTTACTAGCAAAAGTATGACTGTGGGTACAAAGTGTACTATGTTCAGGCAAGCATTGCCCTGCTATGTGGTTTGGCATGCACTTGCCATTGGACCAACACAGTTACAGGATTGCCTGTGTCTGAGATAATGGAGAAAATGCATTAGTTACCAAACTTCTGCATTGCTTACCACTGCTCAAACACATTGTACCCTTTGGACCCTGTTTGCACAATGGTAAGCAATGCTTAAATTTTTTCAAATGTTGCCAAATCAAAAAGTCCACCCTCTGAGTGAACGTGATACATGCAATTGGCGGGAAAATATCCTTCTACATTGGTCTTGCTCTGAGACAGACATAGAAGGCATTTCTAGAGAGGCTTTGAGATTTAGGTTCAAAGGTGCAATGCTCAGGAGTCCCAAGTGTTTGTTGGACTCCTAGCGAATGAACATGGGCCCTGCTCTTGCAGAGGCACTATCATGGCTCACAGTCAAGGACAGAGGCATGGAATAGTCTGTCCTGGGCTCTGACCAATGCTGCTGGTATCTACCACACTGGTGAACAGTGTAGGAACCACTACCAAGACATCAGGATGAGGAGGAGGGATACCCTTGACCATTGGATTGAGGGATGTCAGACTGGTGGCACCCCACAAATTTGTAAGTATGACTTTCAGACATTACTTGTAATAGTTTAAAGCTGCATGTAGTCAGGCTTGGTATTCATAATGGTATTCTGTTCTGTTTTTTCCATAGCTGAGGTAGATCATGATTTGAATGTTAGAGCCCATGAAAGTAGATTGGCATGGATGTGAGCAGCATGTGGTATGTATACATCACAACAGTACTGTTATTGTAGCATTAAAAATTACTCTCAACTGTACAGGTTTTGCTGAATATTCAGATTCTTGCCTCATAATTTTGGTTGTTTCTCAGAAATTGTGTTTGTCTGGCAATTCTTAGCCAAAGCATTGAGGACTGCATCCAGAAAATGACATTTGTGTCTCATATTTCATACCTTTCAGAACACATGTGCTAATACAAAGTTTGTTATTATACCACTTTTCTAGATTTGTAGAAGAATATGCAAAATGTGTTGCCATTTGTGTGCCATTGTATCCCTATTATTTATTGCTTAGTCCACATTTTTGGATGTAAGAGGTTGTGAGGTATGGCCTTAGTTGGTATTTAATGCAGTAATACCTGTCAGCTGTACAGCTTTCCACAGAATGTCCAGTCTTTCCATAGTTATAGATATAATTGTTGTTTCAGTCAAATAATTGCAATAATTGCAAAAGAGTTGAGGACTGACATCACTAATGTCTCTGGGGATGTTCCCTAATAGCGGTTGGGGATGTCAGAATTGGGGGTGTGTCCAAAGCAGGGGAGTTGACTGGGGACAGGCTGAGCTGCTGCAGAGGTAAGGAGAAATGCCACACATTGCCAGTGTAATGCCATGGATTTTACCACAGGAACTGTGAGGGAGGATCAAAGGTCATAAAAGAGCCCCTCCTTGCAGATGTTGGCTGCCAGAGCCCCAGGACACCCTTAGGTTCCACACTGACCCAAGCCTAACAGATAACATCCAGGTGATAGGAGGTGGCTGATAGACCCAGCAATGGATGGAGGGAAAAGGGTGGGGTGCCAATAGGATGATGCAGAGGGGAGAAAAATAGCCTCTTCCTAAAAATATTACTAACATCAGGGACCTCTCTTGGTTGGTTCCTTCTCTACAGTAATCAGAATCTGGCTATTTTTCTTAGTACATCCCCCACATAGGCAGATATGTGCTCAGTGATGGTGTGGCACCCCACCACTGGCAACAGTAATCAAGGAGCCTCAATCCTTACCACTGGCAACAGTAGGGGACATACATTGGGATGATGACAGGTACATATACAGAATTTCCAGATGCAGCTCCCTGCATCAAGTGCAATTTCCATTAACAGTACACAGAGATCATAGGCATTCTGGGGCTGGTTTCTCCCTCTTTTTCCAGATCCCCAATAAGACTCTCAATTGGCACAACTGTAGAGTTGAGATCTCAGCTGAGTGGCCAAGTCAAGACCTCCAGCACACTCTCTGTCCAAACACTGTTTTGTGTCCCTGCCAAGTAGCTGACACACACACTCTTGGTGATGTGTTTTACACAAACACACACACACACACACACACACACACACACACACACACACACACACACACACACACACACACACACACACACAAACACATGCACACACGCACACATGCACACATGCACACACATGCACACAAACACACACACACCTGGGAAAGGCTGGCACAGGTTTACTAGATATGCCTCCTTCTGTCCAGACTATAAGGTAGTGTTTACTGCCACCAGCCATGTCCTTATCAGCTACTTTAAGGCCCTTAACAAAGGGTGTCCAGTCTTACTGTGTAATGTTACTATTAATCCAAATGGTAGTTTGACCAGGAGCAAGGCTATTAGGAGTGGCCCACAGTGTCACCAAATAAATATGCAAGTACTCTCAAAACTTAAATATGTCTCACAAATATGAGCCACAATGAAAGGTTGAGAAATACTAAATTATAAGTAATAAAAGCACAAGAAAATACTCAGTAAATAATCACAGTTACATCAGAGTTCAAAATCACAGGAAATATTTAAAACAACATTGCAGGACAGTCTCAAATAAATAAAGAAAACATCTGAGCTCTGCTTCACTATATTCTTGACAGTATCTAAGAGAAATTACCGTACCCTAGTTAACTTACTTACAAAGCAAGTAAGACAGATGTGGTGAGTGGATGTTGTTGTCACGTCAAAGACAAAATGCAAAATGCTCAGTCTCTCTCTCTCTCGCTCTCTCTCTCTCAGCGAGTTCTGTAATTAATATCTAAAATATTACTACTGAGATACTTGCAGAATGACATTTCTTGTCATCTGACTTCAGTTCCCAGGCTCACAACCATTGCTGTAGCTGTAGCATTTAGCATCTACCTGTGAAAATACATAGACCTCAGATCTTTTGGCAAATAATGGAAGTCATAAAATAATTTACATTCCTCCACATGTAAAAACAATACAAAAAAAAAACTTCTCTAGCACAGAAATTCTGTCTCTTGTTGACTGAAACTGAAAGACAACATCCTTTGTTTATGGTCCAGTCATGAAGTAACTTAATTTCAAGTATTCTTCTGAAGTTTTGCAAAGTAGTCTCTTGTGTTTCAGTCTGCCCTGTTAAAATATATACATCTAAGCAGTTACAAAAGTGTATATACATTTATGCGGAGTACTTTACAAAATATCTCTTTAGCACACATCTGTATAAACCATCCTATATGACACACAGTTCTAATACATTTGTAACACAAGCATATGAATCATATTAATATTCACAATTGACATAATTATTTACAAAATTCCAAATAGATAGGCTGGCAGTATTTCCCTTTGTCACACCTCTCCCCCTTCCTCCTGAAGACTCAAACTAGTTTTTCAAGTGACCCTTGAGAAACGCTGCTTGGGAAGGTTGAGCATATCTGGGAATACCTTACCCCATTCCCTGTCTTGAGATTTCAGCTGCCTTGGAATTGTTGACCCCAGTACAGTGCTACACTGTCCTATCATATGCCTGTAACCCTAGGCTCCACCATGGTAATTTGGGATTTTGCTGGCTGGCTCCCTGTAGCCATAGATCCCCCTCAGACTCCTCCTGCCTCTTACTGCAAATACCACAAGGGCCTCCCTATCATGGTAAGGTTTCATCATATAAACATTGTACAGTTTGTACCCCTGCTTCCTGCCTAGCAGTTCTACCAAGTAGTTAACATCTCTGACCTTTCTTACCACTTTGAAGGGTCCTTCACAAGCTGTGTGGAGCTTGTTGTGTCTGACAGGAATTAAACCATAACCTGCTGCCCTACGGCATACTATCTAACTTGAGCATTCCTGTCATACCAGAACTTTTTCTGCTGTTGGGCTTCTGCCAGGTTCCCCTGGGCCACGCCCATGAGTTCCCTGAGGCGTGTGCTGAGATTTAGGACATATGCCACAACAGACTCCTTGTGGGATTCATACTCACCCTCCCACTCATCATGAATCAAATCTAGAGGTTCACTCAACCCATGCACACAGAGCAACTCAAAGGGTGAAAAACCTGTGGATTCCTGGGGCACCTCTCTGTAAGCAAACAACAGATGGGGCAAATATATATCCCACTTCCTCTTAAACTGGTCTGCAAATGCCTGTAGCATGGTCTTGAGTGTAGAGTTTAACCTTTCAACAAGACAATTAGTCTGGGGATGGCAGGGGATGGTTTTTAAGTGCTTCACCCCACAGTACTTCCACAGACAAGCCAGCAGGTCTGACATGAAACTGGCACCTCTGTCAGTCAGTATTTCTTTTGAGAAACCTAGCAGCTGAAAATGCCTAACAAAGCATTTGCTACTTTTTTCTGTCTCAATGAAGGATAGGGCCACCACTTCAGGGTATCTGGTAGCATAATCTACTACCACTAGGATATACGTCTTCTCTGTGGAACTTGGGGTAGTCAGAGGCCCTACAATATCCATAGTTACCATCTGAAATGGCTCCTCAATCACATGCAAGGGCATCAAAGGAGCCTTGACCTTGTCTCCTGCCTTGCCTACCTTTTGACACTGCTCACAGGTCCTGCAGTACCCTGTTACATCTCTGGAAATCTCAAGCCTATAAAAATTCTGCATAATACATCTCTTGGTACGCTTTATGCCCATATGACCTGCAAAGTGAATATTGTGGGCTATGGCTAGAAGTGCCAGACAGCTGACTCTGGGCACAACCAACTGCTGCATTCTCTCACCCTCTAGCCCTCCCTCAGGGTTCCACTCTCTATACAGTAAACCCTTTGTCCTAGTATACAGATCCCCCTTTCCCTTGAGAATAAGGTGCCTCACAAGCTACCTCCCTCAGGCCTTGTAATGTAGGGTCTGAGAGCCGAGCCTGTCTCAACTCTCTCTTTGTAACCCTTCCCAGCTCCCCTTCCACAGGAGGTCTGGTATTCTCTGACAACAGTGCCTCACTGTCAGCCTGGGTACTACAACTCACCTCTGCCCTTGCAGTCACTCAATCCAAGGGAACATCAGTACTCACAGGCAGCTATGGCTTACCTTCAGTCTCACTGCTACAGGGTAGCTCCCTCTCTGAAGTAACCACCACACAAGTCCTAGCTTCAAGTCTGCAGTCTGTCTGAATCCCCCAGGCTACCAGACTCGCATTCTTGTCTCAAAACCTGACTACATGTCACTGAATGCACACAAGGTACTAATTATCAAAATCATTCCCTATCAGGATATCTGCAAAGATATCTTCAAACACACCTGCTTGCTTGCTTCCTTTTCCACCCTCCCACTCAAGGTAAACCCTAGAAAAGGTATTTGGAATGCGGTCCCTCCTAAAGCTCTGACTGGAGTAGACTGTCCAAGGAAGTAGTGCTTCTCTTTAACCATTGCAGGCTTCACAATGGTTAGGTCAGAGGCTGTGTCTCTCTTAGCAGTGGCCTCTTTCCCATCCACTAAGATAGAATATAACCTCTTGTGGTAGTTTGGTAACCTTGTTGCCTCCAGACAACTCACTGCTGGCATTCTTTTATTCTACTTACTGTCTCTCCCACATTTTGTTCCCCACCTTGCCTCTGTGAACATATATATGCTACATGGCCCCACTGGTTGCATTTAAAACATTTAACCCTTGGTCCTGGACATGCACCTGGACTAGTGGCTTCTCTTGCTACTGGCTGACTCTGTTGGGGCAGTTTAGGCTGCCCACCATTGGTTCCCTTAAATCCATGAGCAGCACTGGGTATTCCTTTCCTGTGCAGTGATGCCTTGCTTGCTAGGTATAGGTCTCCCTTTTTCCCCAGCTCCCCTGCAGTCCTGCATTCCCCATCTACCAACCAGATTCTCATGTCCTCAGGCAAAGTGCTAAGGGGTTGTTCCCTCACCAAAAGTTCTACCAGCCCTTCAAAAGTGGTGACCTGACACCCACTCACCCACCTATGAAAATAAGTGCTTAACTTAGCAATATATTCACACACACTTTCATCTGCCTTGTGTGTATGCTCACAAAACTTTTTTTTCTATAAGCTTCAGTTGTTAACTTAAAGCACTTTAACAGACAATTTTTAACAGTATTATAATGTGAACAATCAGTATAAGACAATTTAGAATTGAAATTACAGCTTTATCATGGTGTAAGGGGCTAAGGAATCGTACCCAGAGCCCATGGTCAACATTATACTCTTTACATACCCTTTCAAACATATGAATAAAACTGTCAAAATTATCACCCTCTATAAATCGTGGAAGAAATTTACTGACCTTTGTTGCTTCTGGAGTTTGGTTACTCCCTTCCCCATTAGCTCTATGACCCTGGCAAAGAGTCAGCATCTCCTTTCATGTTGCCTCTGCCTCTCATTCTCTTCAGCTTCCAGACATCTCAGTCTCTGTGATGCTTCTAATTCCATTTGTTTCTCCTGCCACAGTCTCTCTGCTGATTCTAATTCCAAACATTTAGCCTCCAGTTCAAGTCTGTTTAATTCCAGATGGATATTTAAGTCCTCTGTGGAAAGGTTGAACTGTCCATTTTCCTGAGAGTTGTACATCTCCAAGGCCAGCCTGGTTCTCCTGGTTGCTGGTTTGTGATACATCTGTGACTAAGGCTGCAATAATTTCTGCTTTAGTCAGGTTGACATGCCCCAGTCCTTAGACTTGGCACATCTCAGCCAACTGTCTCCTTGTCAGCTTGCCATACTCCTCTACATTCTTGCCCACTCTCCCTGACTAACTAAGCTAACAAAAAAAAAAAATAGATAAATAAAAGTACTGTGATATGAAACTCTGAGTGTTCACTGTGTGGCTGACTGAGAGTACAAACACCTTCTTTAGTGACCACTGTTTACAGGCTACAGGAATTCAGTATCCACACCACTGAATCCTAATGTGTGGATATCCCATGACTGCTAACCAATATATGTGATGTGGATATCCCGCCACTGCCCACCAATATGGCAACAGTAATAAAGGAGCCTCAATCCTCCCCACTGGCACCAGTGGGGGACGTACATTGGGAAGATGACAGGTACACACACAGTATTTCCAAATGCAACTCTCTGCATCAAGTGCAATTTCCCTTAAGAGCATACAGAGACCACAGTCAGTCCAGGGCTGGTTTCTCCCTCTTTCTCCAGATCTCCAATAAGAGTCTCCACTGGCACAACTATAGGTTTGCAATCTCAGCTGAATGGCCAAGCCAAAACTTCCAGCACCCTCTCTGTCCAAACAGTGCTTTGTGTCCCTGCACAAGTAGCTGACACACACACACACACACACACACACACACACACACACACACACACACACACACACACACACACACACACACACTCTTGGAGATTTGTTTTGCACACACATCTGGGAAAGGCTGGTACAGGTTTACTATCTATGCCCTCTTCTGCCCAGACTATAAGGTAGTTTTACTGCCAACAGCCATGTCCTTATCAGCTACTTTAAGGCCCTTAACTAGGGGTGTCCAATCTTACTGTGTAATGTTACTATTAATACAAATGGTAGGTTGATCAAGAGCAAGGCTATTAGGAGTGGCCCACAGTGTCAGCAAATAAATATGCAAGTACTCTCAGAACTTAAATATGTCTCACAAATATCAACCACAATGAACGGTTTAAAAATATTTAATTATAAATAATAAAAGAACAAGAAAATGCTCAGTAAATACCACAGTTACATCAGAGTTCAAAATCACAGGAAATATTTAAAATAACATTGCAGGACAGTCTCAAGAAAACATCTAAGCTATATTTCACTATATTCCTGACTGTATCTAAGAGAACTTACTGTAGCCTAGTTAACTTACTTACAGAGCAAGTAAGAAAGATATGGTGAGTGGATGTTCTTGTCAGGTCAAAGACAAAATACAAAATTATCAGTCTCTCTCTCAGAGAGTTATTAAATTAATAACCCAAATATGACTGCTGGGATACTTGCAGAATGACATAATTTCTTGCCATCTGACTTCAGTTACAAGGCACACAACCATTGATGCACCTGTAGCATCTACCAGTGAAAATACATAGACCTGAGATGTTTTGGCAAATGGTGGAAGTCATAAAATAATTTACATTCCTCCACATTTAAAGACAATACAAAAAACTTCTCTAGTACATACATTCTGTCTCCTGTTGACTGAAACTGAAAGATAACATCCTTTGTTTATGGCCCAGCCATAAAGTAACTTAATTTCAACTATTCTTTTGAAGTTTTGCAAGTTAATCTCTGTTAAAATATATGCATCTAAACAGTTACAATAGTGCATGTACGTATCTGCACAGTACTTTACAAAATATCACTTCAGTACATCTGTACAAACCATCTTATATGACATACATTCTAATACATTTGTAACACAAGCATATGAATCATATTGATATTCACAAATGACATAATTATTTACAAAATTCCAGATAGCTAGGCTGGCAGTATTTCCCTTTGTCACAGATGGCAAATGCTGCAACATCACTTGCTAATTATATAGATACAGATACAGATATAGATATACATATAGATATACTTAACCCATAAGCTCATCATTTCCTTAGTGACACCCAAAATTTTAGATCTCATTCCTGTCCATGCCTTTCAGTCTCTTAGCATTAAAAATCTGGACAAAGCCTACAATCATGGAGAGACAAAGGTCTAAAAATATGGGCAGATTTTAAATATTACTCTTATAAACTTGCAAAATTGTTAGAATAACAGGTTTTGTGTTAGCATGCATTTTTTTGAAGGATATGAAGTCTGAAAGTCAAATGTATGTCATTATTTAGTGACTTCACTCCTCAGCAATGTGTCATAAAACCCCAAATTTTATGAGGAAAAGACCAAAAACATGAGGCAAAAATCTACAAAGCTGAGAGAAATAGTCATATCCTCCATCAATAAGAAAGTCCTGCATTTAGATGCCTGGAGATGATTCAAAGAAGACATGTCCATTTGACACCAATACTTGTCAAATTACCATCTAAGATCCATTGTCTGCACTTTCTTGGGTAGGATCATGAACTCAATGCTAAACTGCTTTTCACTGGTTCATCTTTGCCACCTGAAGATACCTCAGAAAACTTCTGTCCTACCTTATTGTCAGAATGATGATATCAGTTGAAAGCTTTTCCTGAGGACATTGGTGGCAGGGTCCACCATGTATCCACAGGTACCAGCCACAGCATTGTGACAATGATTAATACTCAGATGATATGTCATATCCTAGTTCTCCCCCTCAGGGGCTAGCTCTCCTACTGTTAAGTGCATTTCTAAAATGGTATTTTGGATGCAACAGGTCCTGAAGTTATCTTTGACTAGTGAGGTGTTTTCAACCTATATCAATCTTCTACTTCTGGAGATAATATAAATTCAGGGAAAGATGAATCTCTGGTGCCCACCCTGGAGTACATGTTGGAACTTGGAGGAGATGCATCATGTACCTATAACCAAGCAACTTGTGTGAAAACAGGAAGAAGAATGCCAACCCCCAAAATCTACCACAATCAGTTTGAAAACAGTCCTATAATAAGTTAAAAAATACAGTGCATAAAATATCTAAATTAATAGAAAATCCAGCTTTTGTACACTGCATTTTAATGATAAACTTTTCTAAGATCATTTAGCCTCAGAATATTGTGGAACTTCTTCAGGATAGCATTGTATTACTGGATCACACTTTTAAACTAAAAATCCCACAAAAGTTGCATAGTTGCTATCAGGACATTCTCTTAAACCTACAGCACATGCTAATCAACTTTAATACACATAAAACACATTTATCTAGGTAAAAATACTAGTTTAAGCAACCGACTAGTCAAGGTTTTGCCCATCCTCATGGAAATGGTCCTAAACAATAATTATATTTGGGTTGAAGGATCCATTTATAAGCAGGTCAAAGGTTGCAACTGGGGCTGCTTGTTCCCCCATTTTTGTGAATATTGTTTTAGTCTTTTGAGAACATAACTATGTATATATTTTGCTCATCTTTTGGGAACTGTTGTAGCCTTTATGACTGGTTCCTGGATGACATAGTCATATTTTGGAAAGACACCAAAGCTAAGTTAAACCTTGCCTGTCATATAAATAGGACCTGCTGGAGAGACAGGTATGTATCCTGGAGACTACCCCGTCTATGGAACAGGCTCCCCATCCATGTAAGCAGAGTTCTTCCCTAACCCAATTCAAGTGCAACTTGGACAATTTGATGGGGAACAGGAAATTCATCCCTGGTTTGGCACCTATGTCTCTAATGGACACAGACAACCTGTAAATGGTTCATCTCCAGGCCCCTGCTGTAAATGTTTCATTTTCCAAACCCCTGCATACACTTATCAAGGATATCAGAACTTATCAGAGATTTGGGATGCATTGGCTAGGCTTAAAAAGGCCCTTGTGGTCATTAGCCTCATAAACACCTATGAATCTATGAACCTATGATTTTTTTTTTACTTTGATTAATAATGCCACCAATTTCCTTCATTTCTCAACGACTAAATCTTTTACTATGATAAATTATTTGGATGTGGAGCTAAAAACTGACTATGATAAAAAAATTTTTACCTCTAGCCTTTACAGGAAACCTACATATTCAAATTTTCTGTTCCACTTCAACAGATGGCATCTGTTACACTGAAGAAAATCCCTTGTTAAAGGGCAATTCGTGTGACTTGCAAGAATAGCGTCTGAGACAGAAACCTTTGTTAATGAAGGGGAAATATTAGAGGGTATGCTATTAAACAATGGATACCCCTCTGAATTTTTAGAAAAAAATATTTCAAGAGATCAGACAAAAAAGACTTGACAGTTTTTATAAACCTTTATTAGGCAACAATAAAGATGTTGAGTTGAGAAGTATAGTTAAGATACCAATGGTATCCAAGAGATTTTGAAAAACAATTGGAAAATCCTGAAACTGGGTGGTTTAAATATGGAAAACATGGGAGAAGGGCTCATTGTGACTTTTAGGAGAGATTATAACATCAAAAATTACCTGGAACGGAATAAAGTTGCTACTACTAATAGACCAAGATCCCATACGATGTGGAAATGTGGAAGATGTTCTTACCGCCTCTATAGTCACAAAGGGGAATATGTAATAGTCAAAGGGTATGGCAGAATTGAGTGTCCCAAAAGATGTAACTGTAAGACTGAAAAAAAGCCGTGAATCTTGCCCTTTGTTTATAGTGTCCTTTTTATACTGGGAAAACTGAGACGGCACTAAAATATAGAATGTATGAACATCTTAGGGATATAAAAAGCAGGATACAAAGAACAGCTTGCAGAAGCACATTCAGAGTAATAAGGAACATTCCTTCTGTTTTTATTATTGACATAATGGAGGTTGACTCTAGGGTGGGCCATGGAAAACAAAATTTGAATGCAAAGAAACTGAGTGACAAATAAAAATGAATGCCACTGTTTTCCATGGGTTGAATTAAGCATTTTCTCTTTCTTGCCTTCTGAGATTAAAAGCACTAAGTTATTAAATGCAGTGTCCTTATTAAAGGCAATGTAGTTCATAAACATTTAGACTAGTTTGAATTTTAATGTACAAGGGAATTAAATAGGTTTTTAAATAAATGGTGAAACTCTTAAGTTTTAAATGAACTTGAGATTTGGTATGATTCACTTGTAAACATTAATACCATTTTTAGTGTTGGTTTTAACATTGCTTTTTTATGATTTATGTGTATTGAAGTTGATTAAAGTGTGTTATAGGTTTAAGAGAACAGCCTGATAGCAACTATGTAACTTTTGTGGGTGTTTTAGTTTAAAAGTGTGATCCAGTGATACAATGTTACTCTGAAGAAGTCCTGAAATATTCTGGGAATGAAAGCACTTAGTAACAGTTTGTCATTAAAATACTGTGTCTAAAACCTGGATTTTCTGTTTATTTAGATAGTTTATGCACTATCTTGTCTATTTGGCTGAGCTGATTTTGCAGCAGTCCAGTGTGTGATTATGGCACTTTGGCCTGAGGACTCCCTATGTAGAACTTTCCCAACCTAGGAGTTCTGATAACCATAGTTAAGTTATCTGGTTAACCATGGGTTGCAGCACAGGCCATATATGTCAAAGTTTTTTGATATCTTGTAGGATCTTAACTTACTGGTGTAGGACTTTACTGTTAAGCAACATGGCCTAATGCTAGCATTAGATTTTTTAGACTTCTCTCCCCTATGTGCTGCCTCCAGCAGATGTGTATTCACATATGAATTTTGTGTTACTTGCTACTGAGGAAATGTCAAATATTCATTTTCAAGAATACAAGATCATATGCGATTGCATGCCTTGTGGTAATGATGCGTAGGGCTTCGTCTCTATCAGACTGATATTAGGACTATGAAGAGCTGTGGCCATTGTGTCTTAGATGGACAAGGACACTGAAGCCCTTCCTCCAGTTTCCCTTAGATGACCCATTTTTTAAAGGGTTATTGAGGCTCATGAGTTCCAGAATGGACTGGCCCTGTTATCCCATTGTTCTACCCCTGAAAGTTATGGCTTTGTATCTGGTAAGAAGAAATAAAAGCCATAATTCATCCCATCCATAGAACTTGTTTTTATTTTCAAATTTACTATTTTAGAAAATTTGAGATATTCTAAATCTTTTTCAGCAGTCCCCAAGAATAGAGATGCTGTATACAAGTTCCTGACAAAACAAATATAGTTCCTCCCCATATATCAAATTGACTACTATGTTCTAACTTCAGTTATGAAAAGGTCCCACTGGTTACATTTTACCACCCTGCCACTGGACAAGGAGGCAAAAAGGCCTGGGTAAGTATTGTTAGGGAGTTACCCCTTTGCCATGTTGGGCCTTAGATTCTTCCATTACTCATCATACCTATTAAACTTCCAATAATACCATTGAAGACTAAGTGCTGGGAAAGCTTCTGCATATTTCTAACTTCTTCTCAGGACTAGCCTTTGTTGAAGCAGTGCTAGATGCTTTTCAATGCAGGCATTTCTGTCCTGTGAGAAAATCCAGGAAGTGTTAGTGGTTTGACATATTGCACAGTCCTCTTTGATGGCGGAAGATCAGAAGACTGTGGGTTCTAGTCCCGCCCTAGATTCATTTTCCATTATTGACATTATGCTGCAATGTAAGGAGCTGCAGCACTCCTGGATGTGCCATCATTTGGATGAGATGTTAGACCAAGGTCTCATCTGTCAGAAGTGGTGACAGCTTAGGGGACTTCCAAAGATCCCAAGCCATTTATTGAAAATAGTAAGAGAATTTTATTTTAAAAACATATTTACACATAAAATCACATATTTAAAACAACTGATATGTAAAAATGCAGCAGGAACCAGCAACCAAGCAAACCACAGCAAACACTATTTATTTTAGCACTTTTGTCAGCCTTAAGCCTTTGACATCATCAGAAACACATTTTACTACAACTGGTTTACTTAAATACTTATACCCCCATCACATTATCACCAAAGAAACCCTCCCCCTGTATTCATTTAAAAATACAACACCATTTCTTTTCCATAGAATTAAATTAAAAAGGTAGATATAGTTAATAAATAAATAGATATTAAAATGCATTTTTATTAATAAATACTAATATGAATAAATGTAAATGTTAAAAAATCTGTATGAATAAATAACTAATAAGTATATGTATGTATGTATATATAAATAGGTGGTACATAATATTTTATACTTGATGAATAAAGGTATATATGTTATTTAATTATTCATAAAAAAACTTGAAAAACTACACGAACTACAGAATGAACTGGCACCCCACCTAAGTACCATGTTCAATCATATCCTCGCCTCAGGCTTTGTGCCTGCTGAATGGCGCACAGCGACGGTTATCCCACTCCACAAGGGGGGAGCCACCATGGATCCCGAGAACTACCGCCCCATTAGCCTGACGAGCCTGGTCTGCAAGGCCATGGAATGTATTATCATGGAACTTAGAAACAAAGACATTGGTAATCTCCAAACTCTGGACCCCACCCAGTTCGGGTTTGTAAAAGGCAGATCATGTCTCCTAAACCTGATAGACTTCTTTGAAGAAGTCACCAAAGCCATAGACAAGGTTCACACAGCCTATCTAGATCTTGCCAAGGCTTTCAACACCATCCCCCCACTCTGGAATTATAGATAAACTCACTAAACTAGGTATAAATCCCTATGTTACAAGATGGGTTGCTAACTGGCTCACTGACAGAACCCACACTGTGAAAATAGCAGACTCCAAATCCAACTTCAGACCAGTGACAAGTGGAGTACCACAGGGTTCAGTCCTGGGTCCTCTCCTGTTTGGTATCTACTTCTCTGAAGTACAGGCTAACACAGAAGGTCTTTGGCTAACAAAGTTCGCAGATGACTGCAAACTAGGAGCCATAATCGAAACTCCTAACAATGTGGACATCCTACAAAAGGGGCTCACTGAGACAGATGTCTGGTGTCAAAGCCATGGCCTCAAGCTCAATGCCAAAAAGTGCATTGTCATCCCCTTTGGTAAAAACTCTGAACCCTTGAACTACAACATAGGCAGTAGTATACTTAACACCAAAAGTGTGATAATAGACCTTGGGACACAGGTGGACAGTAGTCTCTCCTTTGATAATTACATTGCCACAGTAGTCAGGAAATCCTTCCACGTGGCACACCTCATCACAAAAGGTTTCTCATCCAGAAAAAAAGAGATCATTGTTCCCCTCTACTCATCACTCATTAGACCCATTATAGAGTACAACGCCCCTTTGGTATGTACCTCACAAGACATCTACAACAACTGGAAAGCCTACAAAAATACCTCACAAAGAGAATTACTGGCCTCAAACAGATACCCTACACAGAAAAACAAAACTGACAAACCACAAGTGAAAGAAACGAGTTGAGGTTGCAGGATAATAGTAAATCCAAGGTAGCGTGAATAGTTTAAAAGTTTTGTTTTTCTCAGTTGCTTCAGTCCTGGTTACTTGTAGATACCCTACACAGACCGTCTCAAAAAACTCCAGCTTTACTTCGTCGCATATCACCTATTCAGAGGTGATCTCTGTCTAACATACAAAGCTATGTCAAACCCAGAGCTGTTGGACATGCTCCACTTAAAGAAATCCCAATCCCTCCAAGCTACATGCTCTGGGGACCTAAACCTTGTCACCACAATAAACAGAACATGCCGGAGGGATAGATTCCTGTCCCAGAGACTTCCCATACTCTGGAATAAACTACCTCTCTATATCAAATAAAGCTCCTCATTAGCACTCTTCAAGAAAAATCTTGATGATTGGATGGGAAATGGGAAATTCACCCCAGGGATCACCTCTGTGGCTCTGCTTGACAGTGGCACAGGAAAATAATTTTCTTGGGTGGCAAAAGCCAGGGTACCTTTCTGGCTGGGCTTGTATAGGCCCCAGGGCTGATAGCCTAGTACCTACCTATGAACCTATATAGTAATACTTTTGGCAAAATGCAAACATCTGAAATACATGAAAAACTAGTAAATAAACTATTTACATATAGAAATCAGCCCTTAATTTTAATAAACTAGTAACAGATACTGTTTCATTGAGACCGGGGGGGGGGGTGATGCATTGCACCTGAGTCGCCATATTAACTCTCTATTCCAAGAATAATTCTTTTGGACCACCCCTTTTGTCCTTGTCCACTATCTGCTCCAAGCCAACAAATTAAAAAAAATGACCACTCAAATTCAAAAGTGTGCCTAGCCAGGGCATTACTCAAATTACCTTTGCATATCTCATAATAATATTGGTATATATGCTTATTCAGGGAATTTTTTATTTTCCCAATATAAAAATGACTGCATTGTTGACAAATTGCAATATATACTAAACATTTACTAAGGCAATTTAACTTTTGCCTTAGTTTAACTTCACCATATCCCTTAATGTGGACACTGTCTGCTTCTAAAATGTAACCACATTGTGCACACTGCCCACATTTTCTCATCCATCCAACTCTCTCTCCAGGACTACTTCTCTCAATTATATTCTTGAAGTTGGAGTTCCTTTTATAAATAACCAATGGTTTTCCACCCACTTTCTCCCTATGTTCTAAAACATTAGCCAAAATGCTCCAATTGTTAATAATCACATCCTTAATGTCATAAAAACTGGACTGAATGTTAAAATCATAGCCTGATTGAATTTTGTATCTGTGATATCAAATATACTACTATTATACACAGTCCCAGCATCTGAGACAGTGGCATTAATGTTTGTACCTATCAATGGGAAGAAGTGACCCTCAGTTCTTTTGATAGTTACTTCATGTAATATGGGGTCAATAAAAAATTATGGATATCCCCTTCTTAATAGCATACACCTCATTTTCTTAATAAGAGAGATCACTTTTATCCAAGGATTATTAATAAATAGTTTAGGATGAATCCCATGGGCACCGGAACCATAGAGCGAGGGGGGAGAGGTGCCCCCCCCCCAGTTTTGCAGCACTTCAATATCTCAACCATCCTGGGTGCACAATTGCGTCAGCTTTGCAGCACTTGCAACGTGTGGATGATTTACTACAGACTGTAGGATTTATTTTCTTCCTTTCAACTGTAGCAGAGCCACAGATTTGGATTCCTTCAGGCAGAAGAGTGGTGTGTGTCCACTGCTAAAGTGTTCTTATTCTTCCTGTCCACTGGTGTGTATGTTTACTTGTTCTTATTGCTTAATATGCTCGTTGCTTAATTCTAAAGTGCCGATGTGCAGAGTAAGGTGTGTGTGTGTGTGTGTGTGTGTGTGTAAATACCCCCAACAGGACACATCTGGTGGCTAGAGGTACACAGGCTCAAACCCTGCACCATGGGTGCAAGTAAAAAGAGCCTAAAGTCCCTAGCCACCATCACTTGTAAATTTATGCCTCACATTTTTGTTTTGTTCTGTTCATCATTAAATCTCTGGTTTTCAGGAGCAGTAAAACAAAACCTTTTATGCTAGCAATTTTCTAAGTTTATAAGATCAGTATTTGAAATATGTCCCTATTTTGGGGCTGTATTCCCCCATTATTGGCTTTGTTCTGTATTTTTGTGCTAGGAGGTTGAGAGCTATGGTGATAAGTGAGAACTGAATTCCGTAAATGATAGCCATTTAAGTTTGTCTTCCTGTCTTTCAGACAACTGCTGATTTAGCTTAGTGGTATGTTACCCTGGCTGTAGTGCTCTGGGTTCAAGACTTGTCAGTGACATGTACAGTGGTAACACAACATTTTATGCAAGCAACTTTCCAAAATTATACAAGCAATATTTAAAATGTGTCCCTGGTGTTTGGCTTTTTGCCCCTCCCCAATTGAAAATAACTGCAAGAAGCTGTGCAACATGCCTATGGCTTACACTACTGTGATTCTGTATTTGTGTGTGTGTGTGTGTATATACATATATATATATATATATATATATATATATATATATATATATATATATATATATACATATATATATATATATATATATATGTATTATATATGTATATATATATATATATGTATATATGTATATATATATATGTATATATATTTAAAATGTATATTGTGTGTAGAAGTAGACTGTTATCATGGAAATGTTCTGAATAGGGCAGTTTTTTCATTATTCGTGCATGCATTTTGCTTCATTGCCTACTGGAAAAATGTTCAAACAATAAATTTAAAATGCACTCTAACTTAAGTCTAACAAGTGTGCTGTATTATACAAGGAATATAAGTTAATAAAGTCAGGAAGGTGTATCAAAGAACGCATGTATGTTTCTTGTTTTGTGCGCAAGGGGCCTCTGATTTGAAAACAGTCCAAATGTAATCTTTATCCACCACTGGCCAGATGCATTTTCTTTGGATGTGGTGTGGGTTTTAATGCTGTTTCAATGAATGTGAGTTTCAAGGGCAGAGATGTTTTAATGCCAAGTCTATTTTCATTGTGAGACAGTATTGCTTCGTTTAGCAGATATTTATTAAAGTTTGTGCATTGTGCTATAAAATGTAAAAAAAATAAAATAAAATCCAGAAATGCTACTTGGATTTAAGGATGGGCAATAGAAAATGCACTCCAAGATTGCCCCTCATGCCACTAATGGATAGAGGCAGTTCCTAAATGCTGCATCCATTATATGGGTCCCCTCAAATTATATATGGAATGATCACAGTTATTCTCACTAGGGCTAATATACATTTATCAGCCATGGGACAGGTAAGCCCAATCAGAAAATGTTAATTCAAGAATCGAGCACCAAAAGGGAATTGGCTAAGCTTAAAAGTCCTCCAAATTAACCTATGTTGTGGTAGTAAATAGTTATAAAAAATTGCCCTTTTTAAATCACTAAGTGCCCTTCTCTGTCCCCCCCCCCCATCTTCAACAGCTTCCGGCACCTTTGATGAATCCTGTGTTCTTTAACTTTGGTCTGTTTGAGCCAGTTGCAGTTTTGACAACCTTGCATCTCCCATCCATCACTGGACCTACCAGCTTATCCTCAACTCCTCCCATCTACCCCAGTTAAGTTGGGGCTGGTCAAATAGCCTAAGGGTGTCTGGGGAGGATCTAACCATCACCTTCTGCTGTAGGGGGACTGACTTTATATGACCTACCCATCCTCTCCCATCTAGGAATGGCATGATTTACAAGATACATCAGGGACACTCTGTCCTGTCAGGGACAGGTATGAGTTAAGTGAGTGTGTGTGTGTGTGTGTGTGTGTGTGTGTGTGTGTGTGTGTGTGTGTGTGTGTGTGTGTGATGCATGTTCCACCAACAGTGACTACCATGGGAAATTGCTGATTTGCACTCAGTAATTATGGGCTATTCAAAAACATGCAAATCGTCCAATAATGAGGTCTTTCCTTATTATGACTAACATGTCTCAATACCAGATTTTCCACAATTCTGGAAACAGCCCCTTTTGACTGCAGTTCTTACCACCAGAAGTGGGGTTCCTTCTGAATCTCTAGGAGAATGTAAGATACAATATAAGAAGAGAAGAGTGTAACATGGGCAATGTTTAAAATGTAATCTATAGTATTATCTAGCAGACATTGAGGTCAGTTAAAGGAAAACTTCACTCTCCACTGCAGTTAACCGTATTCTACCTAGAATATCTCCTAGATGTTATTTAATATCCAGAAACCCATTCAGTGCCTTTAATTTATTTCCATTTCCTTGCCACAGATCAAGAAAGTCTTCCATATTTTTCAGTCTCTCTCCACAGTGTAGGTTACATGTACCACTCTCTAAAATTCTTGTGTTAGTTGTGACCCACAGTTTTGCATCTTGAAACCATGTGGGTTATTCATAAACAATTACATAATGTTACACAGAATAATGGGATAAGTTATGATGTCCAAGATTTAGAGACACATGTAGCAGAATTGTGCTTTGGGAGAGAGAGCATGATAGTCATGGCACACACATGACTGCATAATGGTATGAAATTTGTGCCATTATGCTGGCAAGATTTCACTGTGTGTGCAAACAATGACATCAAAAGTGATGGAGTAATTTAAAGGCATATAAATCCAGCACTAAGAGCTATGGTGTTCATATACTCTGAACACCAGTATTTCTTTGTATATTAGGGTAGAAAAAATAGCAGCCTTAGCTGAGTAGCAAATGTTAGTGGCCGTTCTGGGAGCCAGTGCTTGCAATGTTGTATGTCAACACCTTTCATGTTGCAGATGGGTCTGCCAGCAGCTAACATACCATCACATTCACGATCAGGATTGTTTGGACAGTGACTAGATACATGGGTTAGTAGACGTGCTACCCACACATGGCATGAAGAGGGGATGTATAGATTAACTCAGTTGATATGAAGGTTTGTGTAGCATTACCAATACTTGCTACAGGGACCTTTCATTGTCCAACAGGGGATATGTTAGGAGCTTCAGAGGTGTCAGCCTAGTGGATCCAACACCAATAACATGAAATGATGCCACAGCATGTGGAGGAACATACATGCCTTTCATAGACAGCAGAGGACAGAACAACCGCTATGTAGGCATTTTACAATATAATTCATTTTAGCTGTCGCCATGGGCCATTGATTGTACTCACATTGGCACCATTCCACATGATGCCTAGTTCAATGTTAGAAGAACTTCCACTTCTTTAACTGCCAGATAGTGTACAATACAGAGGTTTTATACAATATGTCTGTGTGCCACTCAAGCAGTTTGCATGATTCCAACATTTAAGATATGTGTGATCTTTATTAGTGCTTCTTGCAGTCTAACTTCTTACAGGGACATCTAGTTGTTTGGTGCACACATTGCCAGGAACATAGGCCAGCATATGTGGTTTCTATTTAGGTAGGCAGCATGCCCCACATAATGGTTTCCAGTGTTGTGTGTTGATGGTGATATGGGATGTAACTTCAAAATGTAGATAATGACTCCCCCATCAGAAAATCTCAGACCATGGCTAAGATGAAGTAGGATGCTATGCACTCACAGACATGGAATATTATAAACACATGTTTAGACTCCTGAAAGGACACTTCTGTTGCTTAGATACATCTGAGAGTGCAATGCAGTGCACCTCTGAAATTTGCAGTAAGTTTTGTGTAGTGTAGACCATGTTACACAATACATTAGTATGAAAGCAGCTATGATTTGGGAATATCACAGTACTGCCTGAGAGATCTGTTGCAGCAGAGGATGAGGAGTCTGGAACAAAGACACTGGAGGAATGAACTGCAGCAGCACCCGATACAAGACAGAAGTGGGTGTAATATTTTATGACATTGGTAAAGAGACAACATGTTGTCCATAACTATGGACCATGACAATGGAAACAAAATAAAACTAATTCATGCATTAATGTGCTCAGTTTATGCATTACAGTGCATGGACTAGGCACAGTGTGCATACAGATATTACCTTACCCATACAGGCCAGAGGTGTAGGTAGGGCACAATCATCACCATTTGCATAGCTGAGGTGGGACAGCAGTGAAATCAAATGAGTAAGACTTAGATGAATGTAACAGTCATTCAAGCAGGTAGGATTACATCCTCAAGTGTGGGGGCGGAGCTTCTATGGAAATAAACTTTGGCCAGCTATACATTGTGGCCCTGCAGATTTAGGACTGGATGTGTTCTGCATGAAGGATTACATAGCATGTCAGGAGAATGTATGGGAATCCCACTGCGGCTTTCCATTTTGAGAGCCAAGATGCAGATGATATTCACATTTCTAAGGATGGCTATGGATAAGCATGACACTTTGATGGCCAACATTTTGGAACCAGAGTGGATGGCCCAATGGGGCATTCCTGTTGCGGAACCAGATGACCATAAACCACAACCATGAGATTGCAAATGCTTTGGTATGGTGATAGTTGTGACAAGGTATAATGATGTTACAGTCTCCAGAAAAGTGTGCACTGTCTGTGTAAACTTGCTCTTTGACTTTCTACCATGCATCCAGACCCTTGCATGGCCATGGTGAGCATTTACTAGACTCTGCATAGATACGCCGATGGATGCCATGTGGGCTACCAATGGCTACAGGAAGCATCTTTGCTTTAGGTCTCTATATTTTTGGATGCCATATGGGCTACCAATGGCTACAGGAAGCATCTTTGCTCTAGGTCTCTATATTTTATGTTGCTCTACACTTACTGCAGGTAATCTCTCAGTCCCTGCAGCAGCTGCACATTTCCACACCATGCTCATCATATCTGCCATGGAGTGTGTAGTAGCTGTCTATGTCTGGATAACTGACATGTGCATCCACTGACTGATGTGATGTATGGTATCCAGGCCAGGGAAAGACTTGGAGTTATGGTGGTGATAGCTATCAGCATACCTCTCTTGTATGTTATGTGGGTACACATGGGAGTAAGTGTGGTTGACAGATACCATCTATGGTGGTGACACTTGGTTTCCCAGTGACAGAGCCTGCCAGCATTAAACACAAGTGATAATGGGCATTCAGCTTGTTGCTCCACAGTTACCACGTGGGAATGTCATGTGCATGTTACCATCAACTCATTCAAGGATAACCTGCCTACTTCAGTCATATGTCAATCTGTTGTGATGGACCCTTCATATGTAGAACCTGTGAATGTGTAAAGATAACATATCTGTGGCAGTGGTAGATGGAGCTGTAGCTGGCTCATTTGTTACCTGATGCAACTGCCTGTTCTGGCACCCCTCAGTGCTAGATTCTCACTACACCTTTCTAAACATACTGGAAAATATTAAGATAGAACCAAACACCCTAATACTGGGTGATTTTAACTACCCTGCCATTAAACTGGGGAAAACTACTCCATGTCCCAACACCTGCAATAATATCCTAGACCTGGTCATTACCAACATGGGAAATCATGCTATATATACTATGGGTCCCTCCCCTCAGGTCTCACTGACCATAAATAAGCCAATCACACATATCCATCCCACCCCCCCCCACCCCAAAACCAGAAAAAAAAACTTCTCCAAGCCAACTCTATGCTACACAAGTCACAAAGTGACAACTTTCAGGACACCACACCAGACGGGAACTGAAAGTTGAACTGTTGACTGCTGAATCCTACACTGTATGAGCACATCCACTCATGCATGATATGTGCCATCCCAAATAGAACCAAAATGCTCTCATCCAAAAAGGAACCAAAAAGGAACTTTATCTGGTGGTCCCCCAAACTTAACAACAAAAGACGAAAAAAAAAAAGGAAGAAAAAAAAAAAGAAAGCAAAAAAAACTCAACCCTTACTCTCCCTAAGAAGCTGGGATGCCAAATAAAAATCCTCAGAAAAAAAGAGACAAAAAAAAATAAAAAAATAAAAGAAACCAAACAAAAAAGCCAATAACAATGTCATCTGCTCTAAAAAAGAATATGAGATCTGCTCTGAATCAAAACAGAAGAGCAAAAAATATGCAGCCCAAAGGATATATGCAATCATCAGTCTGACAAGCCTTATCTGCAAGGGCCATGAGCGTATATATCATGGAACTTATAAACAAAGACATTGGCCTTCAAAAAACAACACTGGACCCCACCCAGTTTGGGGGGAAGGGTCTTCTTCTCTCCCTGAACCTGATTGACTTGACTTCAGTCTCAGAGTCATGGAGGAAGGGTGGGTGGTCCACACACACATCTAGCCTATCTAGACCTTTTGAGGCCCTTGACACCCCTGGAATCTGGAATATACTTACTAGTACTTATTAAGTTGGGCATCCCTATGTCACAATGGGTGGCTATGAATGACTAAACCCACACTGTAAACACCACACTGTAAGTAGCCGAAGACAAGTGACAAGTGGAGTACCTCAGAGAAGTGGAGGGTTCAGTCCTGGGGCCTTCTCTGAGTACAGGTCAACACTAAAGGGACTCTGGCTAACAAGTTATAGATGACAAACTGGGCCATTATATTATTGAATCCCAAATGATGTGGATACTCTACAAAGGGCCAAGAAACAGATGCTTGGTGCCAGCCCATGCCAGAAAGCTGGCTCAAAAGAAATGTAGTTATCCCTTGGGGGAAAAAAGACTTAGGGACACAGGTGGACAGTGGTCACCCTTCTTAACCACATGCTACTACAACAGTCAGGAAATCCTTGGCTCCACACCAGACATCTGCAACAACTGGAAAGGCCTCAGAAATACCTCACTAAAAAGAATCACAGGCCTAAAGCAGATGCCCCTCGCGCTTAAAAAAAAAAAAGCTATACTCTGGCTGTTGGACATGCTACACTTAAAGAAATCCCAATCCCTCAGAGCTACACGCCAGGGATCCCAGAGACTCCCAGACTCTGGAATAGATTGCCCCATACATGTAAAAGCAGAGTGCCTTTTGACCTCTCTTCAAAGAGGAATGATTGATGATGATGGGAGAAAAAGGAAATTCACCAGGGATCACGTCAGTCTCCCCCTAGACAGGGGAAGTAAATAATGTGCAAAATATAAAAAATAGCGGGGAAATTGATGAGGAAAAAAAAAGGTCCATTCACAATCTGGCACTCCTTGCCTACCAAGGAGGAGTACCAGGTCTTAACACCCTCCCTCTATACTGCCCTTCCTCACATTTATGTGGGGAACAAAAAATGAAAGAAAATTGGATCTGCCAATCTTGCTTCTTACACTTTGCACCTAGGCCAGCTGCCCTGTATGCTCCACCCTTGCTACAGTTATGGTGCTTGAACATATGCATCTCTGCTCCAACCCAATCACTAAAACTGGTACAGACCTCTTATATGAATAGCTTAAAGGCACATACATACCATGTGGTGCAGGTTGTTGAACTTGCAGCCCAACTGTACCTAGAGAGCAGATATGTACAGGCCTTCTGCTGAATACTCCTTCACAAATTTGGATCTGTATCCACCTTTAAATGTAAGTACTAACCTGATGCATCCCTGAAACACTAAAGCAGTTGTTACCAGATCAGCTCCCACATCCAAGCAACTGCAATGTATGAGGGTATGCTCCCCTGCCACAGAAAAGGATTTCAAGAACTCTTCTACTTCTGTGAGCAGCGTCTGTGCTGGTGGGTCACCTCCTGTGGTAGTGCTGTCCCTGCTGAAGTCTGGCTTGCAGTAACATATCCATGATTCTGAAATGCATCTACACTAGTGCCCTGATAAGGCTGCCTACAGCATTGTTTAATTTCACCCACATATAAGCCTCACATTTGCACAGTTTTTAGCTCAAATTAATTAGAGCTGCTCTGTGTTTGACATCCTTTGCCAGAGGTCCAGAGTATTTCTGCTCCAATCTAAGCCATCCAGAGCTAAGAAGAAGAAGAAGAAAAAGTTAAACTTATTTTGACTTTGAAATGCACTTTTACATCTGTATTTTACCATTTTACTGCATTAATGTGTGCATTTTTGACTGTTTTTGCTTTTGGCTCCTGCTTATTACCAGCACTTGTTTTGCACTGAAATATTGATAAGTTAGCATAGACTAGATCCAGATTTGATAAATCTAGTCTGATTTTCATACACTTGAACTGAAATCCAGACATCTTACATTAAGAAGATCTCCCCTGCACTCTTGGGGCAGAAAAGTGTGAATATAGCCTTGACTGAGCTGGGGAATGCTGGAGGAAGGATCATTGTGTGATTTCTTATTGGCAGACTAGTTTAAAACTGTTTAATTTCACCTGTATATAAGCCTCAAGTTTGCACATAGCTGTGTCCTGCACAATGGGGATTATTGGTGCCTTGTATAGATGCAAAAGCTTAGAAACTATTTTTTCCCTAGACACCAGTCAGTGAAACCCTCTCAGGTTCCCCGCTGCTCTGCAGACAATGCAGCTGCACACTTTTGCACTGCAGGAAACTCAGCTGAGCACTAAGCAGTGTCACCCCACTTTTCATCCCTAATCTTCTATAGAATAAGTTCCCTTGTTAATCCTAGAGCAATAGCTGACCTAATTTGCCCTCTCATAAATTAGTACTTAAGAATTACCTGCTACTATGGACAGCCAGTTTCCCAACATTTCTCCAATCAGCCTGATTGACATGGGCATCCTGAGGCTATGTAGCAAATGCCTCATGTATACTGGCAACCACTTGCTCCTAAAGCAAACAAATACAGTATGTGAGAGATGTAACTATATCATGAAACTAGATCAGTCCTCTCAAGTAACTATAAACAAGATATCAAACAGGTTGTCAGCACACACATCTTTTACTGATACAAGATAAGGTTAAGACACATAAATTCACATACACGGACATACTCACTAAGAACCTATCAAAAGATCAGAGACCTCCCAAGTGCAAACAAACTACACAAACTGGTACATGAACAGAATCTACCACTACACAAAACAAAGCACATATCAGTGTCACAACAATTAAGCCCCTAAGGCAAAACACCTGAAAACCTAATGTTCTAGTCATAGGCAACTTAATAGTGAGTGGACAAGGAGAAGGTCACGGTCCACTGCCTGTCAGGTGCCAGGATCCATTGAATCATGCACCCATTCAAGTCACTCAGCAACAATTACCTTTATGACTCTGTCATAGTATGTGTTGGAGTGAATGACTTGAGATGTACCTTACTGGAGTATATGAAGAGAGACATGATGGAACTCTCAGATTATGTGTCCCAGGCAGGTATGTCCCTAGCTCTAAGCAGCATTCTACCTTCATCTAGGATGATGCCACAATACAGACAAAAAATTATTGATTTCAATAATTGACTTAGCTTTTGGTGTCATTCCAGGGGGATCCAGTATTTGACAGCCTGGGAAGACATGGTCGACAAACCACACTGCTTTGCCAGAGATGGCCTAAACCTGTCTCCTCAAGGCTTTCAGATACTGGCAAAGAAGCTTACCTCCCCCATGGTGCCTTTTTTGGGCAATGTCAAAACAACAAAACTTCCAATGCAAAGAAATCCTCTAGAGACAAACTCGTGGTCATGCTGCTTAATGCTAGGAGCCTAAACAGTAAACTGCATTTCCTGGAAGCACTCCTCACCTTGGAAAATGCTGACGTCTGTGCAGTCACTGAGACTTGGTTCAAGGCCACAGAAAGCAACCCGGCTGTACAAGGCTACAATGCCTTTCATACATTCAGATATTAAAATGAGCATGAAAGAACCAAAGGTGGAGGTGTATCCATCTTCATTAAATCCAAATACACCTTGAGTGATAAAATAGCATGACTCTCTTGAGCTACTGCAGGTTCAAATAACTACAGGCAAAATACCCTACCACATCATCGCTAGCTACAGGTCCCCCACCATGAACCAGGAGATGCACCTCACTACCTAGACTTTCTAGAGTTACTTGGTATACTGCCAAACACCTTGGTAATGTGAGATTTCAACTATCCTTCCATCATTTGGGTGGCTTACATGAGCAGAAACACAATCAGTCTGAGGTTCCTGGATTTTGTTAATGCAAATACCCTGGAAAAGTTGGTCTGCACCCCCACAATGGGCTCAAATGTCCTAGACCTAGTGCTGACCACCATGGAGAGTCACTGCACTACCCCATGTGTGTTTCCCTCCCTGGTAAGTTCAGACCATAAATCAGTCTCATTTGAAGTAAAGATCAAACCTGACACCCCCACAGGTGAAAAAAAAATGAAAAGTTTCTCCAAAACAAACTATAGCCTACTAGGTGATAGTATAAAAAGTTTCAAAACCCCTACTAGCACAGCCAGCAATGACTCCTATGCAGAAGAGTACACAAATACCCTTTATAGCAACTTAAACAAATGTACTGACTCAGCTGTACCTGACAGTGCTAAAACCAGGTCCTCCTGAAAAAACAAGCCAGCCTGGTGGACTAAGTATAAACAAGTTATACAACAAAAGAAATAAACTGATATCTAAGAACAAGATGAAACTTACTCAAAAGAGGAAGAATACCCTCCACAGCTTGAAAAAGCAAATCAGATATCTTGTAAAGTCCTCTAAGGCTAGTATTGAGACTAAATTAGCATCCCTAGCTAAAGACAACCATAAGACATTCCTTAGCTACACCTAAAACCTAAAAGGGAATGCCAAGCTGTGTGATGAACTTATAGTGGACAGTAACACTCACACTGAACATGAGGAAACTGCTAACCTGCTAGCTGGCAGATACGGCAATAACTTCACCTCCCTGTCCCCACCAGCCATACCCCCAAGCATTCCTGACACCAGTCTTCTACCAAGTATCTCCAAAGAAAGGTCATATAAGCGCTCTCCAAAAACACAGTGTCTATGGGATGAGATAACATCCTAGGTTACTTACTAAACAATGTAGAACATCACTATGCAAACATTCCAGGCACCACAAGATTCTGTGCTGGGCTTTCTACTGTTTGGAATCTATTCCTCTGAGGTCCAGGTGAAAGTAGATGGTGTGTGGCTTACCAAGTTTGCAGATGACTGCAAACTAGGTGCAATCATTGAGTCCCCCACTGATGTAAACATATTACAGAAAGGGCTGAAGCAGACAAATGATTATTGCTTAAGTCACGGACTAAAACGAAATGCAAAAAAAATGCCTCATTATTCCTTTTGGCAAAGAAGTAGCTCCTGCTAACTATGATATAGATAGCACATCTCTGAACTCAAACCCAGTGGTATGAGACTTGGGAATACAGGTTGATAGCAATCTAAACTTTGATCACCATGTGTCCGTAGTGGTAAGGAAAGCCTTCTACATTGCACATCTCATAAAAAGGGCATTACATTAAGACTAAGGAGGTTATAACTCCACTGTACTTGACCCTTATCAGATCACTGAGTACAGTGGTCCCTTCTGTATGTATCTCACCAGACCCCTGCAGTAACTGGAGATACCACAGAAGTTTCTAACCAAGAGAATCCAGGGCCTCCAAAACGTGGCTTATATGAATAGACTGAAAGCCCTGTCACTGTAGTCTGTATCATACAGGCTGCTGAGAGCCGACATGTGCCCAACCTACATTCTGGGTGAGACTAATTCAGAGATATACATGGTATGTATGAGAGGATCATTTTGCCTAGGAAAATAATGTGGTTATTATCAAATGCACATTGCCATTCTTTGGTATTCAAATTAGAAACATTATGGAAATGAGAGCAACATGTGCAGGAGCATTTGGTTCCCACAGACTGCAGAAGAAACATCACTATGCAAACATTCCATGAAATATCACATTTTCCTGAGGTTCAAAGGGCCATTGACTGCATCTACATTACACTCAAGGCCCCACCTGGTCCACATAGCTACCAGTATCTCAGCTGAAATGGTTTCTACTCCATTAACTTCCAAGTGGCATACAATGAATACAGTATTATCTATAATATCAGTGCACCATCCAGGCAGTTTCCGCAGTTCCCACATTTCACACACATCTGACCTGTCTATTCCAGTGATTTGTGTGGGATGATTTTCCACAAAGAAATCTAATTGGCTAGTGCTTTCAACTCTACAATAAGGTTGTGCAAACAAAGTGCTTATGTTCATAGGATCATGGGATCATACGAAGTTACTAGGCTATTGGCCCTGATGCCCTTACAAGCCTAGCCAAGAATTTAGCCCATGTTCCAACAAGTCAGCACCCTATGCCACTATCAAGCAGGAATGGAGGTGGAATCCCAGCGGTGTATTTTCTGTTCCCCATCCAGTTATCCGGGTTGCGCTTAAAAAGGTTTAATGAGGTACTCTGCTTTATGTGCAGAGGGAGTTTATTCCACAAAAGGGGGAGTTTCTGGGACACAAATCTGTCCTGCCAACAAGTCCTATTGATGTCACAATCCAGATAGAGGTCACACATGCTGGTTACTTGAGTGGAGCTTGACTTGTGGATATGCAGCAGTCCCATCAGGCACTGTTCTGCAGGTGATGCCCATTATGCCCTGAGACCATGGCTCATGTCACTGATATGCAACACACAATGCATGACTAAGATGTCATATAACTCTGCACTGTCACACTCCTGTAACATCATCAAGTGTATGTCTGGAATGTTGAAGGCCTGCTTCCATTGCCTAAATTCCTCTATTGGTGCACTGCATTATGCTATGGAGACCTGCAACAAGACGTTTGTTGCCTGTGCAGTACTGTGCAACAAGGTGTTATATGGACAACTAAAGAATGGGCTTAACCATTGGATGGCCAGCAGCAGGGGATTTGCTGAATAAGGATTTATTGGAGGAAATAGCTGCAGGAAACTTCATTTGAGGATGATATGGTAGTAATATGCTGCAGAACTGGCAAAGTGATGGTGTTTGGTACACACCAATGGGCCAGACTGGAGACAACAAAGACATATGTGTCCTACACCCAGACTATGCTGCACAATGCATTGACTGATCATTCTGTGCATCATCTATTAAACCATATAACACAGAGAGGTGGACAGGCAGGACTGTCATTATTTGAACAGGTGGGATGGGACACAATGACAGGGACCACTACACTGGTAGAAGGAGGGAAGGACTAAAGTTTGTAGAAAAGTTATTGTGATTTGGGGGAGCTAGGGAGCTTGTGTAATGATGGTGTGAGCTTCTTAAGGGTGACAGGTGATCAGATGTTCTAGCTGGTGGCACAGTACTGCTGCAGGAACATACATGGTTGCAGCAGATGCTGAAGCTCCGAATGACCGTTGATCTGATAGGACTAGTGGGTCCATGGTAGTGTCCCATTTGTGGAATGGCATTACATGCAACACCCATCAGCAAGGATGATGTGGAACTGTGGCCTTGTGTCTTCCTCACTACAACTGCATATGCTATGTCTCATGAGCAACCCTCTTATGCCACCACAGGCTCACCACCAGTAGTTGGCAGCAAAGAAGTGGCACTCAGTGACTTCAAGGAACCTGGCATGTGGGCCACATTTACTGAAGAGACAGAGTCACAGTCATGGAAATGACCATGGTGGATAGAGACATGAAATCCCATTGTGACTTAAAACATTGCAAAATGACTATGAAATACCCTTATCGGGTGAGTGTGCTCCCTCTTCCTATGATCCATATTTGTATGCAGGCATTTTAGATCCTATCGCATGTCATCACTTATGTCACATAGTTCTATAATCACCTCCACGATGGTATTCATGGCATCTGTCTATGCCTGACTCACCTTTCTGCACATTTGCTGATTCATGCCCACCATAATACCTAGGTCAGTCACTGAAAAGGAGACATGGCACTGACATTCATTGGTGTGCCACTCTATGGTGTTGTGTTCATGCTGCATGATGCTGCCACTGCCCACTGTTGTCCTGTGAGTTGGTAATTACTGTGTACCATGTATTGAGCTGTCACTTGAGATGCAGGATGGATTCCAGAGCCAATGCAACTGCCTCAATGGATGTGGGTGTAGGGTGCTCACCACTGAAATGATGCTGACAGTGCCACTGTACTATTCAACTGTGCCATAACTAGGTCATCAATGTCCTTCTCTGATCTAAATTCATGAAGTATAACTACCTTATTCAACTCCCACTTCATAAACACCATTAATTACTGAAAAATAATAACAACATGCTACATAATAACTACTACCCTAACCATAATCTTGATACCTTCTCTCTCACCCCTTTTCAATCTCCAATATAAAGAAATATCTCCTCAAATTAGAACCCACCACCATAGGTATTGACATCCTACCTGGCAACTATCTGAAAATAGCCACTGATGCTATAGACTACCCCATCTCCATCTTCATAAATAGATCTAGTCAAGAATCCTATATCCTCAGCCTTTGTAAGGAATGCTATATCTTACTACCTCATAAAAGTGGTAACACCATAGATCTCTCCAGCTATAGGCCAGTAGTTAAACTTTCATCCTTGTCTAGAATCAATGAGAATGCATCCACACTCAGTTACTGAAATATATCCCAAACAACATCTCCCCTATCAAGCATGGTTTCAGTTCATACCATAGCACCATGAATGTTCTTCTAAACTTGATTGATACCATTAATCAAAGTCACAACACAAACAATATTGTATCTGCATTATTTTTAGATGTATCAAAATCCTTTGACAGTGTCTCCCATGCTAAGTTACATCACTTAACAAGCCCAGACCAATCCCACTCCACTCTTTCTTGGTTCTAAAGCTATCCTTCAGAGAGGTTAGTGGCAGTTAAATTCTACTTTCTTCCAGTCTCTGTTGGGGCTTCCCAAGGTTTCATATTTGGGCCAATCCTGTTCAATATATTTATTAACAACTTACACTCTGCTTCCAAATACACCAAATTTACTCAGTGATGGTTCTACTCCTGTATGCTCAGCCCCAAATCTTTCCGAACTCCAACAACTCACTCAAGAGTCTTTCACCTCCATCAAAAACTGGCTAACCAACTCAACCCTCATTCTAAATGCTAAAAAGACAAAGCTAGTCCTTTTCATTTCTAAGACGTATAATATAGGCAAAATCAACTTAAAGTACCTCCACAATAATTGATGTAGTCTCAAACACTAAATTACTTGCTATCACTATCAGTAATAATATGAAATTTAACTTGCATATTCAACAACCAATCAAAGACAAAAAACACCAAAAAAAGAAAAAACAGGTCTCTTATATAGCAAAACTACTACCTTAGTGAATGCGGCAGAACAACCATCGGCACCATTTATGTGCTTCCAACAATTCTATATGAACCCTCAGTTTTCACCAAACTGCAGTCTACTCAAAAGGACAAACTGGAAAAGCATTGTAATAAATTAGTAAATTTGCATCCAAACAACCATATGCCTTCCATACTTGCATCACTCTTAAACACCTAAGTGAGTTAAAGCTTCCCCACAGACATGCTTTCAACCCAGAAACAAGTAGCACACAGTTAGGTGCATCATCCAGAAAGATGCCCTGCCATAGGCATTGTGCTACAACCATTCTTCCCAGTTGTCCTCTCCACTGTAGCAATAAACTTTTCCTCATGATTCTGAAGCCCTACAGTACAGGGGCTAACACTCTACTCCAGACATTTCTTCAAGTCATGGAACTCATTTCCACTTCCCCTCAGACTCTTTGACACTGCACATACCTTTAAATCTAAATTGAAACAGCTCCTCAATGACTCATGGTTATGTTGCTGCTATACCACTAGGTAAAAAAAAAAAAACTTTATAAAACGCTCGGCCACTTCACCACACAAATTATAAATATGACCAAACAGCAAGAAGCAGGACCACACAAAAAAGAAGTTTGAATTTCTTACTCCACCACTGGTACCTCTGCCATTCGCCTTCAACAGATAAAATACAGTGTCAAACAATCAACATTTATACACAGGTTCAAACCCCAATCAATTCAATTAAACAAATTAATTAAACAATTAAATAATATATTTCACTTTTTCAAATTTTTAAAGTGCTACTAACACATTTACTAAAAGCAACCAACATAAACATTAAACATAGATAACTTTAAATGTCATCATCATTTTAAATAACCTACTTAATATAATTAATTATGATAATAAATTCAATACATTTTACTTATTCTTCAAATGTTTATTAAAAACATTTACGTGCAAAAATTTAAATACAATCAAATAAGCATATTAATTCACACATTTACAAATTTACCTCAAGAGTAAGACCCCTAGGAAATAATGTTCTATAGTTGAGAATGAACTTACTTACTAATTCATTCAGTTTTTTCACTATATCGCCCCCTCTAGATGAAACAGGTTGTGCCAAAATACTGAAGCAGCAGGGAAAGTTGAGAAAGGGTCGCTACAAGGGGAAAAGGATCGTTGAATTTGTTTGCTGAACCCGTGAATGATGAAATTAGTGGTGTCATTCATTCTGAAGTTGCAGCCAGTTTTGTTTTGGACACATGTAATCCTGTTTTGTTTGATATAAGTGATTGTGTATCTGAAGAATAACATGTTTTAAAATGATTAATTTGTCAGATATGCAGTTTAGTGATTCAGCTATTTCTTTGCTAATGAATGGCACGAAGTTTGTACCTTTTAAAGTGCCATCATTGTCAGATACACTCATGGAGGTGAAAACATTCTGTAGAAAATTGCATTTAATTGTACATTGTGATACCAGGAATGTCCTGTTCTGTTATGGCTGACCCCATGACTGTTGGAGCTGTGCAGGCAGTATGATAAACACCCACCCACAACCCAGTGCTATAGCAGCATTTAAGGTAACATATTATACACAGAATGAACACATGCTTACCTTCTGGTGTATGTTGTGGTGCTTGCATTATGGCAGTGCCTTCAGGATAGATATGGTGATGTTTAACACCAGTAAGTTCACCTTAGCCTTATACCACTAGTCTTTTGCTAGTGCCTTGGTAATGCCAACGTGGTACATCCCTGACACAGAAATATGATGTTGTCATCAGTCTGGTTCCTACTTCAAGGCCTGTCAGTATCAGTGTCCTCTCACAGTCCCAGCTGAATTATTGTGGCCGTGAATGGCATTCACATCTGTAGTGAACACACACACACACCGACACACACACACACACACACACACACACACACACACACACACACACACACACACACACACACACACACACACACACACACACACACACACACACACACACACACACACACACACACACACACACACACACACACACACTCCTAAAAGGCCCTAAAATACTTTTCTGTGTTTAGAATGCCTGCCATTGTACATATGCATCCTCTGTCTTTGCCAGGGTGAACTTTTCCAGCCACTGTTGTTTTGGTACAATCTTTAGTATAAATATATATATATATATATATATATATATATATATATGTACATGTGAATATTTAGCTAGGATCAGTGCCCGAGTGCAAATACTTCACTCATCAACTTTAATAGTCAATCATATATGCTGCAGCTTTCACTGCAGCAACTAATATGCCTGTTATACTATGCCATCACAGGCCATTTTCTCACAGCAATCTAGTTGGGACAGCTTAAAGAAGGACTGTGCTGTAACATGCGGCCTGTGATTTTCTGTATAGTCCTGTATCCACCCAGACAACACTTAACATGTGTCCAGCATAGATTTCTGCAGCCTGAGACATTTAAACAGGTGTGCCTGTCCTACCACACTCAGCCTTCTCTGTTTATGTCATTTGATCTCCTGTAGCAGAGGGTGTTGCTTCCAACACATCTCGCTGTCTCTCTTTCATGCTATGTTGACACTCTACAAGGTTACTCCAGCAATTTAGCGGTCTATCTAGTGGGCTGGGGATGAATGGACCCATGCCCCATTCGGTCACAACCCTCTTTCCCAACCCCATGTCTTGTCAGCCTCACTATCTGCAGTTTTCTGTTGAGCAGCTCCACATTCTAGTAAGCATATCCATTCTGTATCCCAACCTGCTGATGGTCTGTATGTTCGTAGTGCAACTGCTACAGTTCTGGTTTGTGCTTGCTCTTTTTGACTGAAATAAGATGAAAGTATATTCAACATAAACACCAACACTCAAGAGAAAGAGAATAAAGAAGACAGCATGTATTTGTTTCTACTTTTATTAAAAATATGTATTTGAACCAACCAAAAGATGAAAAACATACATCATATCACAGTCACCAACATTAGTACTGATAAACTACAACAATGTGGATTTAGCTGCCACTCCAAACTGAAATCCATCTAAAGGCAGATCCGAAGTCCAAAGAAGAACCCTATCACTTTGAAAAATGTCCTTTAAAACTGATGAACAAAATTAGTCCAATATGCAGTTCATTAGTACATATCAGTATTCTTGTTTTGTCAAGACCTCAATTTACAATGAGTGGTATACTGTGTGGGTGCAGCTATTGTTGAAAAACATTTCCAGTATGAAAACATAAACAGAAGAAGTGTTCTAATCCAAACAAATTCTGTCACTCCAATGTTATTACTGTGTCTTATCCCAAATAACCAAAATGTAACCTCTGGTAATGAAGGGAAAGGGATTTGAATTGCCCACTCCATGCCATTAATTACTTTCCTCCATAAAGCTTGTGTGTATATGTGTGTGTGTGTGTGTGTGTGTGTGTGTGTGTGTGTGTGTGTGTGTGTGTGTGTGTGTGTGTGTGTGTTTGAGCATGCCCAAACTAAATGTATATAGTTTGCCTTCGAAGCTTGGTAATGCCAGTGCAGATCATTTGGGACTAACCCTCTCCTATGTAATGTTGTCAGAGTCTTATGCCAGTAATGGAGTAATTTAAGATAAACAAACTTGGCTAATATTGGCTAGCTTTGATCTTTGGAGGTGCACAGACAGAATTCCCACTCCTCTGGCAAAATTGTACCTTCAAACTGTCCATTCCATATACTTAGGTTATTCATTAATATCTCACTTTCCCTTCCCAGTTTTATGTTGTATATTTGATGTAAAGACTACAACTTCTCATCCTCCCCTCCCCTTTCTATCTTTCCATTTTTTTGTCATCACCTCTATGTTTAAGATACCTGAGTGTTTCTGAGACAGAAGTAACATGCACTCCCTCACTTGAAAGATCAAGCAACTTGTGGATACAGAGGGGAAGCTGAACTGGCTTCCCAGCTGGTCCCATTTGCAAACCATGTTATGCACTATATCCCACAAGTCTGAGACCCATAACAAACCTGCATCAATCCATTTCTCCCACCAAGTGGGTTTATTGCAAACTAAAATTCTACATTAGTTCCAAACCAATGAACTTTGAAGGTCAGTCCTAAAACCATTTCCTCTCCCCTGCTTACCATCAGTCTCAAATTACCTTTCAATCTCTCCAGAATCTCAGACTTTGTAGGAAGAGGTACACAAACTTCTAGGCTTTATCAAGGGTCTAACACAAAGTTCTGCCTTGACACATACTGGTTTCAGAATTTCATGTGATAACCATCTTTCAATGCTCTTCCAACTATGGTACTCCGAAACCTCCATATGTCTTGAGATGATACATCTTCCTTATCCTGTTTCTACATTTAAGACACTTTTTATTCCAAATAAATGCAAACATCAGTTTTTGAGCCTTTTTATATACAGGGAATAAAGTACATGAGGAATGTTAAAGCAACAAACATGTAAATTTTTATGGAAATGAATACTCTGTGGTTTAACCAGGTTAATAATGTGACAACATAAAATGTAGCCACAGAGTGAAACACGGACCGGGCATTCATAAAAACAAAAACAGTTAACCAGAAACAAGTTTAAAGTAGGCAAGCACTTTCACAACAGCTTCATCAGACCTTTTTCAATATGAAAATGTGGTAGAACTTTTAAATAATGAACTTATTATAGCCATCCAATGAAAATCTATCAATTAATCCATTATTCTGACAGCAATTCCTACACTGCTAAACTAGCATCACTACTAATGATCATAAAATATAACAAAATCCCTAAAAAATAAAATCACTAAACACATAAAAATAAAATAAATGTTAAAAATCATTTCTTCAAACCCTGTTTCTTTAGCACTGGGTTTAAAGATGGCTTTTTATTCAACTCCTTGCCTTGATCCGTCCTAAGTCTAATTATCCATCTGACCTCCATCATATTACAAATATTGCCTTGTCTAATACTTGGTAAAATTCTATCAATGACCATAAATTTGAAAATATGTAGTGTTTAAGATATGTTTAGACAGGGGATTATTACTTGAACCTATGCATATATTATATAAATGTTCTCTGATCCGATCTTATAACATGCGGTTAGTTTTGCCGACATAAAATGATCGTCATAACTCACAATATACAAGGTAAACAAAGTGTTGTGAAGTACAATTAGCAGAGATATTAAAAGTGAATGTCCATGCAGTCTCTGGATGTATTTACAGTCATTACAACTCCGACAGGTTCTTGTAATTTTGTCAGTGGAACTATGTCCATCATGATCCAAATCTTTAGGATAACACAGGAGTCTCATCAATGACTTTTTATTCTTATAAGTGAAGGTAGGGTGTTCACCAATAATTTCTTTAATACCTGGATCAACAGTGAGAATTTCCCATTGTTCCTTATGAACTCTTTGATGCCTATTGTGTTGTTAGCATAAAAAAGGGAGACACTGATTCAACCTGGGTTCACTTTCCATTCCAAATAAATGCAAAAATCAGTTTCTGAGCTTTTTTTGCATACAGGGAATAAAGTACATGAGGAATGTGTCTCAGCAAAAATATAATTTTTTTAAGTACAAACATTTTCATAGCCTGAATTTTTGTAAGAATGCACATCTAAATAGTCTTCAACACAAGAAAAAGGCCTCTCCATAAATTTCAAGATAGGGGTGAAGTTTTTCTCAATCATTTTAACACATTTACCTTCAATTATAATACCTAAGTATTTAAATTCCTTATTAACTTTAGCACTTTGTGGAAGTAAGAAATAGTTATCACTCAATGCTTCTTCCCTCAAGGGAAAGAGCCCAGATATGGCCCTGCTCATTTTTGTGGCCCATAACAAAAGGAAAACTCTCTATCTCTTCCATGTTTCCAAGTATTTATAAGCTAGGATTACTTAACCAAATTATGCAATCACCCATAGCCATGTGGTGAAGTCAGTCCCACTTTCATTTTACTGGATCCCAAATGAACTATGTTTGTGATTCAAGATATTGTGTAAAATAATTGCATCCCCTGCTAATATATGTAATATAGTGTTCATATTATGAACTGCACCACACAAGCTACATTTTATGTATATGCTTAAGTTTCATTTCTTAACAAGCAGAGGTGTTTCTTGTAAATGACGCTGGTAGGGCTACACCTAGAGTATCAAAGAAAGTTGTTTACCAAGACCCTGAACTGTTTCAAGATGTGTGTCATCAGTGGTATAAAAGATGGGAATTTCCAGACTGACTTCAGTACATTACCTTCCATCAGGATGTTGAAAGGAGGACCAGTTCAATCAGATCTGTGATTTGAACTGAAATGAGGGCAAAATAATAAAGTTGGTTCTATTTTGTTCTTCAATAAAGTTTATTTAGTTTATATCACATAAAGTACATTTTTTTCAGTCGCGAGCTAACTGGTCAGTGGTGAGGTACAGACGTTTCATATCTTCCTGCCCTGAGAACTGGCATTTTATTCCAGTGGTGGCAGTTTTGTCTTCTATGGTTGCACTTTCAGTGCACATACCTTCAATGTTTCCAGCAGTATCCATGAACATTTTTAAAAATGGTTCATTTTCTGCTTACCAGAAAGGCTCATCCAGACTCTGCTACACTTTGCTGTGAAGGAAAGGTTAGTTTGCTTTTATTTTTTGTATTACTGTATTGCCTTTCTATATTTTGAATACTGTAGTTTGTTTTCTTTACCTTGTGTTTTGCTTGCATTCTGTTTTAACAGCATATTAAAACTTCAAAAGAGACCACAGCTCTCTGTTCTGAGTCAGGCAGAATTTTTTCCCGCCCTCCCACCCATTTAAGTTGTCTTGTTAAATACCACTGTCTTTCTAGTTGCCCGCCTCTTATGTTAATCTGACCATATATCTTATTTCTCTCTACTTTCACTGGCTTATGTGAGTAATCACAAAATCATCATCAACCCTCTCCTCCTACCACCCAACACTACAACCTGTGAGAGATGCACTTACATAGCCAAAATGGAAGCAAAGCTCTCTCCACCCAAGATTGTGCTAAACAGTCAAGAGGAGAAGGTTAACACCCACACTACACCTCAAGCAACACATAGCCCTTCTAAACCCGCACCACCAACACCCACATATAACAACACTAAATCCACATATGCAGAGGCCCTTAACTGTAACCTGCTCAAGCAACAAAGACCTCTGAAGCTGAAACGCAAACAAACACCAATCACAACCAATGTGTCACATAGTTCACAACACCAGTGTGCCACCCAGCAACAGCCCCTAAGGCAAGACAATGTACCTAACACTTTAGTCATAGGTGACTCTATAGTCCGGCACACTGATGTCCCTCTCACCAAGTTGAATAAGGAGAAAATTACAGTCAGCTGCCTGTCGGGTGCCAGGATCCGCCACATAACGCATGAACTCAAGTCACTCCACAACAAGTACAAATATGACTCTGTCATTGTCCATGTTGGAGTGAATGACTTGAGACGTACCTCTCTGGACTACATGAAAAGACACATGGGAGAGCTCTCGGATCATGTGGCCCAGGCAGGTATGACCCTAGCCCTGAGTAGCATCTTGCCTTCGCCCAGAATGATAACACAATATAAGGATAAAATGATTGACTTCAACAATTGGCTAAGCTTATGGTGTCATTCAAAGGGGATCCAGTATCTGTCTGCCTGGGACGACATGATTGACAGACCACAATGCTTTGCCAGAGATGGTCTGCACCTGTCGCCCCTGGGATTCAGGTTACTGGCTAAGGCTCTTGCCACCCCTATAGTGCCTTTTTTAGGCAAACTTCAAAGGACAAAACCACCACCGTAACAGGTACAAGCATGCAAAATCTGAAGGTAATGCTACTCAATGCTAGAAGTCTAAACCTCAAATGCACTCTCTCGAGGCACTCCTAAAAATGGAGAACATCGATATCTGTGCAGTAACTGAGACCTGGTTCAAGGCTCCAGAGAGCACCCCTGCAATACCAGGCTACAACTCTTACCACACTTTTCAGCCACCAAACCAGGACCGAAACACTAAAGGTGGAGGAGTGTCAATATTCACCAAGGATATTCACACCACCAGGCTAGTTGGCCAACACAATGTGTCTGAAATTCTCCAAGTGCAACTAACACTAGGTAAGATTGCAATCCAAATTGTAGCTTGCTACAGATCCCCCACCATACCCCAAGATTCTCACTACACCTTTCTAAACATACTGGAAAATATTAAGATAGAACCAAACACCCTAATACTGGGTGATTTTAACTACCCTGCCATTAACTGGGAAAACTACTCATGTCCCAACACCTTTGCACAACGGTTCTTGGAATTCATAAATTCCAACGCCTTGGATCAACTAATCCATAGTCCCACCAGGGGCTCCAATATCCTAGACCTGGTCATTACCAACATGGGAAATCAATGCTCCATACCTATGGTCACCCCTCGTTAGTCAGGTCTGACCATAAGCTAATCACCCTTAACATCCACATCCCACCCCCCAGTAAAGAAACCACCATAAAAAACTTCTCCAAAGCCAAATTCATGCTACTCAAGTCAGAAGTGACAAACTTCATGACACCCATGCAGACGGGAACTGAAAGTTCAACTGTTGAATCCTACACTAAGGCACTGTATGAGCACATCCACTCATGCATGAATCGTGCCATCCCAAATAGAACCAAAATGCTCTCATCCAAAAAAGGAAGCCAATCTGGTGGTCCCCTGCCATAAACAAACTTTACAACAGAAGGAAGAAACTTGCAGAAAAGAGGAAAATCCCAGGATGCAAAACTCCTTACTAGCCTCAGTAAGAAACTGAGATGCCTCAAAAAATCCTCCAAAGCTAGTTACGAAAATAAAATTGCCAAAGATTCCAAAGACAACCACAAAGCATTCTATAACTATGTCAAGAATCTAAATGGCAATGCTCAGATCTGCTCTGAGCTAAAACAGAATGGCATTAAATATACTGATCCGAAGGATATTGCCAATATCCTGGCAGATCGATTCAGTGCCAACTTCACCCCCTCTCACCCCCTAAATGGCCCATCTCAATACCGGAAGATTACCAAATTCCAGTAATAACGGCCACACAGGTACAAAACGCACTCTCTAAAGCCAAGAATACAGCATCCATGGGACAAGATGACATCCTGGGCTGTGTATTACATGAACTACAATATGAACTGGCACCTCACCTAAGTGTCATGTTTAATCATAGCCTCACCTCAGGTTTCGTGCCCACTGAGTGGCGCAGAGCTACAGTTATCCCAATCCACAAGGGGGGATCCACTTTGGATCCCGGAAACTACCGTCCCATCAGTCTGACAAGCCTTATCTGCAAGGCCATGGAGCGTATTATCATGGAACTTATAAACAAAGACATTGGCAACCTTCAAACACTGGACCCCACCCAGTTTGGGTTTGTGAAGGGCCGATCTTGTCTCCTGAACCTGATTGACTTCTTTGACTCAGTCTCCAGAGCCATGGACAAGGGTAAGGTGGTCCACACAGCCTATCTAGACCTTGCCAAGGCCTTTGACACCATCCCCCACTCTGGAATCATAGATAAACTTACTAAGTTGGGCATTAATCCCTATGTCACCCAATGGGTTGCTAAATGGCTTACTGATAGAACCCACACTGTAAAAGTAGCCGACTCCAAATCCAGCTCCAGACAAGTGACAAGTGGAGTACCTCAGGGTTCAGTCCTGGGGCCGCTCTTGTTTGGCATCTACTTCTCTGAAGTACAGGTCAACACTAAGGGACTCTGGCTAACAAAGTTTGCAGATGACTGCAAACTGGGAGCCATTATTGAATCCCCAAATTATGTGGATACTCTACAAAAGGGCCTTACAGAAACAGATGCTTGGTGCCAGAGCCATGGGCTCAAGCTCAATGCCAAGAAATGTATTGTTATCCCCTTTGGGAAAAACATGTATCCATGAATTACCATATAGGTGGCAGTACACTAAACACAGAAAGTGTGATAAGAGACTTAGGGACACAGGTGGACAGTGGTCTCACCTTCGATAACCACATCGCCACAACAGTCAGGAAATCCTTCTATGTGGCACACCTCATCACGAAGGGCTTTTCATCCAGAAAAAGGAGGTCATTGTCCCACTGTACTCATCCCTCATTAGACCCATTATAGAATACAACGCCCATTTGGTATGTACCTCTCAAGACATCTGCAACAACTGGAAAGGCCTCAGAAATACCTCACTAAAGAATCACAGGCCTAAAGCAGATGCCCTACGCTGACCCTTAAAAACTCCAGCTATACTCTGTTGCATATCGCCTACTCAGAGGCGATCTCTGCTTAACATACAAGGCCATGTCAAACCCAGAGCTGTTGGACATGCTACACTTAAAGAAATCCCAATCCCTCAGAGCTACACGCCCAGGGATCTAAACCTTGTCATCACAATAAACAAAACATGCTGGAGGGATAGGTTCCTGACCCAGAGACTCCCCAGACTCTGGAATAGATTGCCCATACATGTCAAGCAGAGTGCCTCTTTGGACCTCTTCAAGAGGAACCTTGACGATTGGATGGGAGAAAGGAAATTCACCCCAGGGATCACGTCAGTCGCCCTGCTAGACAGGGGTCCAGGAAAGTAAATAATGTGGGAAGAAATAGCCAGGGAATTGTTATGGCTAGGCTTGTATAGGCCCTAGGGCTGATAGCCTAGTACCAACCTATGAACAATGGATGAGGACAAAATGGTTCATACTGCCTACCTTGACCTGGGCAAGACATTTGACAGAATAACCCACTTGGGCATTGTTGACAGACTCAAAAGGTAAGAACAAACTCATATGTCACCTGGTGGATAGCCAACTGGCTCACAGACAGGACCCAGGAAGTTAGAATTTGGGAGTCCACCTCTACAAAGAGGCCAGTCACAAGTGGAGTCCCTCAGGGATCAGTCTTTGGACTACTTCTTTTTGGTATTTACTTCTCAGGAGTCAAGGCCAATGTCAGTGGTCTCTGGCTGACTAAATTTGCAAATTATTGCAAATTAGGAGCTGTCATTGAATCCCACACTGACACAAATGTTCTCCAGGAGGGGCTGACACAGACAAACAACTGGTGTCAGATCCATAAACTTAATGCCAAGAAATGCATAATAGTATCCTTTGGGAAGTCATTCACCCCTGGTAACTATCATATTGACAACGCACCTGTTAGAGTTGACCCAGTAGTCGGGGACTTAGAGATACACATATATATATATATATATATAGTAATATAGCCTTTGACCATCATGTTTCTACAGTAGTGAGGAAATCCTTCTATGTTGAGCAACTTATAAACAAAGGTATGGCATCTACATCTAAGGAAATCATTGTTCCACTGTATTTGGCATTCTTCAGACCTATCATTGAGTACAATATCCCCTCTGGTATGTACCTAACCAGGCATATCCAACAATTAGAACTTCCACAGAGGTTCCTCACTAAAAGAATACAAGGCTAAAGTAAAATGTCCTATGCAGACCACCTCAGGGCTCTATCCCTGTACTCTGTCTCCTACAGGCTTTTGAGGAGAGATGCATGCATGACATACAGGGCATTGTCAGACCCTTCTCTGATGTACCTCCTGCATATTCACAAAACAGCACCAGAATTACCCATTCTAAAGACATAAACCTTGTCTGTGGTATAAATAGAACCTGCTGGAGATACAGGTATGTATTCCAGAGATTACCCTGTCTCTGGAACAGGCTCCCCATCCATATGAAGCAGAGTTCCTTCCTAACCCAATTCAAGAGCAACCTGGACAATTTGATGGGGAACAGGAAATTTATCCCTGGTTTGTCACCTATGTCTCTAATGGACACAGGCAACCTGTAATGATTCATCTCCCAGGCCTTAGCTTGTAAATGTTTCATCTCCCAGATGACTGCTTCCACTTATCAAGGGTATCTGAACTTGTCAGAGATTTGGGATGCATGGCTAGGCTTAAAAAGGCCCTTGTTGTCATTAGCCTAAGTAAACAGCTATGAACGTATAAACCTATGAAGTTGGTTACATAATTGCTAAGCCTGTAAATGTAATAATTTCTGATCAGTTAACACAACTCTGAAATGTTTACCCTATTTTAGGGTCAAGAGAGGGAATTGATAGATATTGTGTAAAGTATCTGTGGCACTGTGCCTTTCTTACCATGTGAATTGATGGACACCGGCCTAGGCTATGTCTCTGTGGGCAACCCCATTATGCCTCTGCAGGCCACCACCAGTAGTTTGCAGCAACAAAGTGACACCCAGTGACTTCATGGAACCTGCCTTGTGGACCATACCTACTGAGTAGGCAGGACCGCAGATATGGAAATAGCCATGGTGAATAGAGCCAGGAAACCCCACAGTGACCATAAGCATTGAAGTCAACCATTATTAAATATCTGTAATACAGCTTTCATATTATGAACTGCGATGCACAATTAAGCTTCATTTCTATGTATAAGCTTAAGTTTAATTTCTTAACAAGCAAAGGCATTTCTTGTAAAGTACTCTGGTAGGACCGCACCTAGAGTATAATAACAAAGTGAGTACTGATGGCCTTATTAGGACTTGTTTACCAGGAAGCTGAACTGTTTCAGGATATGTGTCATAGATGGTATAAAAGATGAGACATTCCAAATTGACTTCATTGCATTACCTTCCATCAGGAAGTTGAAAGCAGGACCAGCTCAGTTGGAGCTGTGATACGAACTGAACTGAGGGCAAAATAATAAAGTTGTTTTTGTTTTGTATTTCAATAAAGATTATTCAGTTTATATATCATAAAGTACATTCTTTAATTATCCATGACTGGAACTGCTAAAACAAACAGAAATAGGGAAGGGGAGTATCCTTGTTTTGTCCTGTTATAGATATTCACTGGGTGTTATAATAAAACCTGAGCTGAGGGTTTTTGTATAATAATTGTATCCACTGTATGGATACTCTAACACATTCCACACAAAAGACCATTGGAGCATGTCAAAAGCTTCAGCGAGGTCAACCATTAGCACTTCAGCAGTGTTTCCTTCAATCTGGCACAACCTCTGTACATTCAGTCAGAGCCTGAATGCATCTGGTCTCCCTCCTCTCCCTTTAATGAACCCTAATTGATTCTATATAACTGCCCCAAAACTGGTTCTTTTCTTGTGGTCATATTTTTGCAAAGATATTTAGGTCTGAATTGGATAGAAGACTGGCCTATAATTCTCTGTCTTAGTTGCATCCTTGCCATATTTAGGTAGAATCAGTACCTTGGCCCTCAGTAAGGTAGAGGGAAAGCCATTGAATATAACTCAGCACATTACTAAACATATTACAGAAATCTATACCAAATCCATCAATCTCTGTGGCCTTCCTCTTTGCCAAACTGTTTATAGTCTTTAATATCTCCTGTTCTGTGATGGACCTGTTCAACACCTGCATAATGATATTGACCAAGGATGAGCTGGAAGTTTGTTCACAAAGGAGTTATGTGTTGGCTGCCCTGTGCCAAAAGCCCTGTCTCTCTCCACATACTCTTGTCTAAGAATTTGGTTTATTTTAATTCAGTCTGTCTGCACTTTTTCTTTGTCCATTATCAACAAAATTATAGATCTTGCTTAGTATGTTTTACAATGTGATACCATAGACCCAGTGAAATAATTTGCACCTTTCCCATTTCTTCTGAATGTGAATATTTTGAACCTGTTTTATTCTTTGTTTTAACTCCCTCATCTTCCATAATAAGTCCTTATTTTTATACTTAGTCTAAACTTCATCTCTAATATGTAATATTTTTGTAACTCTCCAGATCTTCTCTCTGACTATCCTTTTTCCTCCTAAAAGTCTCTAGATGCCTTCCTACATTTTTGTTTGAATAGTTCCCAGTACACACAAATATTAGGGATACAGGGATCATAACATAACCAAAAGGTCTGAACTGACTGACCAAGACTAGTTTCAGTATTCCTCCTTTGCAAAAAAAAGGGGGATTAGACCTCCATTGTTTACATCCTACTCACTCCATGACTAGAGTACAAACAACTAGAACCATAGCATGGTCAGAAAGAACATTACGCTGGATGTGTGTAGTTTGTACCTCCAGCAAACTCACAGCATTCACCAACCTGTAGTTCAGCAGACTGGCTATCCTAATACAAAATAAGTATAACTGTATTCAATGGAGTGTAATACCCAACATGCGTCAACCAAGGAGAATTCTCTCATAAGATGCTCAACTCCTGAGTATTCCTATATAGTCTTTGTATTGTGTTAAGAATAAAATCAGTCACCAGGTCAATTACCACATAAAAGTCACCCTCAATCATGAACTGATTCTCAGGATGTTAAACAGTCTGCAATTTCTCCCTGATACCTTCACATATCTCAGGGTTTTCTTCACATGGCCCACAGAAGGTAGCTAAAATCAATCTGCCTTTCTGACTGTTAATTCTAACAATCCCCCCTTTACCCTTGTTCAGCTATCCAATCATTTAGCACTCTCCATCCAAGCTCCTCATGATTGAGAATTCCCGCTCCCTTTTGGCTGAGTTGGCACAAAATAATAAATTATGTCCTTTCCATTAGGACAGGGTGTTATGAGTATTACTTCTTTTAATTTTAGTCTCCTGTAGCACTACTTCATATGCCTTTGCTTTATTTAAAGAATTAAAAATTGCTTTTGATTTAACTGGTAATGACATTCCTCTTACATTCCATGTGGCAAGTCTGATTTCCTGTCAACTTGTCAGTCTCTCATAACCCAGATTTCTTCTATTAGTACTAACATCTCCAGTAATATCCATAGTAATTTTGTTTAGCTTCTGCCACACTATAATATATTGATAAGTGAGGACAATAAATGAAAAGACAGCATAGAACAAGACCCCACTAGCTTTCTATGCAGGCAGAAACCAAATGAGTATTGAGTTTTTTAGTATGAACTTCACTGACTGCTCCCCTACCCCTCCTTTCAGTCCAAACACAGATACTGCCAACATGGCACAGCTGAGAACATTTGTCAACAAGATAGAAAGGAAAGAGCAAAATTAGCACAATACAGTGAAAATATATGCCCCTAAAAAGGGTACTGTCTGCTACAATATTTCAACATATAAGCATTGCTTTTTGACTGTACACAATAGAAACATCATCTCAAAATTTGAAATTACTATGTGGGCTATAACAGCTTCCACCCTAGAAGATGATAGCACTATGTGATCACACAGCTAAGTTGCTGTTCCAAAATCAAGTCCCCTCTTTACCTTGGCCCCATTCTGATGCTAAGGGCAACTCACTGTCATTAACACCATTCTCTCCACAAGACTGTTCCATCAAACTTATCTCCTCTACCAATATTTCAGGATTTTAAAATGCAGCTTCCTCTATCTCTTTTCCCTCAGGATCTGACAAATTATTTGCTAGCAGCTTGTATCTCTTTGAGCACTTAACCTGTGCTTCCTTCAGGAAGTTATTGCTCTGGTCTGCTTTTGAGTTGACACAGAAGTCAGTGTCTTGACTTCCTACCTTCCTTTTTTTTCACTGCTGTGCTTTCTTAGGTAAAGTTGAGGCTGATCTGTCTCAATTCTTACTATTCTGCACTGCTCCCATATAAGATTGCTGATGCATTAACCTTTTGGATGACAAATATTCATTCCCTTTATATGCTGAAGCAAAATTGGCTGACTCTAAACCTTTGGTAAGAGACAGAGTGGCCAGGAAGCACAGAAAAACCTTATACCCCACTTCCCAAAATTGTCTTAATAGTGGTACCATCTGTTTGCTTTTTAAATATGAGACACAGTAATCAGGGGTAATTTTAACAACATACCCTGCTGTCTTCCATTCCTCCCCGCCCTCTAGTTGTCATTAGTATGGCTTCCCTGTCATTGTAATTGAGACATTTTATAATTAAATGCCGTAGATAGTTATTTTTTCTGACTTTTAGCATAATCCTATGAGCCCTCTCGATGATTTATGGTGCTGCATACAACAAACCAGGACAACTCCTTCCTCATGAACTGTCTAAGGATGGCCCTGTCCACACCCTCCAGCATGTCTATGATGACAAAATTGTTCTGACTACATATTCCTAGTCATGCAATTTTAGTTGAAGCCATTGGGAATGAAGCTGTAATTCCTGAATTTGTGAAGTATGAAACCACAAGTCTAACAGCTCTGTTTGTTGCTGCTTTATCACAGCTTTAATTTTAGAAAGCTTTCCTTCATGAGAGGGGGCAATCTGATTTGCTGGACATTTGCAGCAGTGGCCTTCAATCATTCTGTAAGTAACACCAGTATTGCCTTACTATCACTCAAATCTTCGGACATCATATATGTGACCTCCACCATTCTGATGTTGCCGTTTCCCCACTGAGGACTATTGCAACTGAATTTCCCATTCATGAGGCAGTAAACTGTTAAACCATGGCCAGTTCAGTGCCATATACTTAATACTCCTCACTCTTTCCTTCCCATATAATATTATATAATATTATGTCAGTGCAGTTTTATGTGTCTTTTTTATTAAATAATTTTTGTACATTTTTGGACATTGGCCTTTTTCTGTGATTTTTTTTTTTTTTTGCTTTTTTTAATATTATTTTCAAATTTGCTCAATATTTTGACAACTTGGAGGAAAGGAGCCAGACAGAGCGTGCTACCCATTCTCATTCATATGTATTCCCAAGCATGCCAGAGAGCATGTATTTTTCTTAACTGATTATAAGGTGAAAAAGAAGTCTAAAAATTATGAAAATGGAGTTCTACATAAAGTGAAATTAAGTTAGGGAAATGCTGATAGGACCTAAGATGAATTAACAAAGACTGGAGAAATCCATTCAATTAAGAATAAAAGGTCTAAAAATTGAGAACATTTTTTTTCAGAAGATAAGAAGAACTAAAACTGTTGACATACATTTTGTTTCAAAGCATATCTCTCAACTGTACAGATTTTTGCAGAATGTCCATATGTTTGTCTCATATTTTTAGTATGTTTCTGAAAAAATTATGTTTTTTCTGGCAAATCATTGAGGTTTGAAGTCCAAAAATAATGATATATATTTGAGTTTCAGACTTCATACCTTTCAGAAAAGTCATGCTATTGCAAAACTTGTTATTCTATCCAATTTCTAAGTTTGTAAGAGCAATATTTAAAAACTGCCCCTGTTTCTAGGCTTTTGTCCCTCTATTGTTTATAGCTTTGTCCAGATTTCTTGCTCGAAGAGGTTGAGAGGTATATTTCAAAGATTAAATTTGCAGACTAGGATCATTTCTGTTTGCTTTTTTACAGTTGGACAGCAAATGAGATCAAGACAGGAATGCTGTAACAGGGCATTGTGGGATGGAGAAGGATTTAGGTAACCTGGGAAAGTTTTATGTTTTAAGCTTAGTGCTTATCAGTATGAATTCTTCTGTTATAGAAGAAGGACCTCCTTTTACCAGATCTAACAGGTACTTTTTGCTAGGTAGTTGTCCATAAAACTTAATGTATAGATCAGTTTATGGTTCTTCTGGACATTGATGAATTTGTGAGATGTCTTAAGTTTGCTTTTCATTTCCTCAACATAGAAAACCATTTAGATTTGTTTCAGATTCACTCACCACCTCTTGATTCTGCACTACACATTTATATGTCATGTTCACACTTTGCTGTTTTAACTTTTCTTTTTTCTTTAACATCCTGCCTCTATATTAAAAACTCTTATCTTAATAACCCCAAAGTTTCTTTTATTTTAAATAATTTTGTTCCATCTGTAGGTATGCCATCACCCATGTTCCAGAGCACTTCTCTGATCTTCATCTCCAACATACTCAGCAACTATATTTACACATGATTGGAGAAATCTGTATGTAATCAACCAGTGAGTTGGTAGAGAGGGATTAGTCTGTCCCAATGTAGTATACTATACTGACAACCATGGAGTGCTTTTTGTTTTGGCCTACCCACCCACTGTTCCTGCACAATGCCCAGGATGTATTATGTTATGCATGTGCCACTGGACTAAAATCCGTGGTTTCTACTAAGAACTATTAAACTTTTATCTGTCAGTGTACCCCCCCCCCCCCCAAGATAGGGGAGCCAGCAAAAAGCAGCTCAAGTTTCTGTGCTAGGCTGTACCTCAACAAATTAGATTCTTTTACTTCAGGTACATGAACATTTCTGTTATTTTTCCTTTTCTCTAACCTCTTTTTCAAACAGGCTATAAGTAGAATTGTTGTTTTTTTTAATTGTAATCCTAAACACTTTCCTTGGCTTCCTGTAATTCTGGCTTTATTGGTTTGTTTCATATTACAACATGCATTCACCGATGACCCAGTGTCTATCACCATCCTTACTTATTAGCTTAGTAAGTTCACTGCTATTTCTGGCCTGTCTGTATCGTCCTTTGAATTATAATGTATACACCTGCTCTTTTCCTCTTCACTATTTTAATGGTCTCCATCTTTAATGTTAGTTTGTTTCAAATTTTTATATGCATTGTACTATACTGTCTTTTTGGTCGATTGTGTCTATCACATTTAATTTATTTTCTCCATGTTGTTACTCATCTGTGATATTTATGCTTCTGTATAATCAAATTATCCATAATTCATAGACATCAGATTCCACTACTCAAAATAATGGCGAAAGAGACACAGAATGCTGAGAAGGAGCAATTCAGAGTCACAAGTAGCATGGTTGTGTTAGGGGAATTAGAATAGCATGCAGGGTGTGCAAATGACTGCATAATGACATGGACATTAAGTTTGAGATACAAATGGAGAACAACAAATATGTAAATAATGCCATCAGAGATGGTGGCGGTATTCAGAAATGCAAAAGGCAGGCATGCAACATTGCAGCAATGACTATTTCTGACTGCCAGGAATGCAGGTGTGTAGGACAGTAGAATGTGTGCAACAGCTGCAGCTATAGCAAAGCAGACATATTAGTGACTGCTCTCTGAGGCAGTGTCTGGGGCATGGCATACCACAGCCCTCCATGCCAACAGAAATGGTACTGAGAGCACCTAACATACCACCATCTGGCTGAGTAAAATATCATGGACTACTTCTGCATGGATAGGTATATCATGAGGAAGCTTGTCATATAGTGCCACCATGTGCAAAATTAAGGGAGATACATAGACAACCATTGCAAGTCGACACTAAAGTTTGTGTAGCTTTAATCATCCTAGATATAGAGTAAAGTACCCCACAGGGTGCATGCTAAGAATTTGGTAGACACCAATCTCAGGGAGCCTTAACCAGTTATTTGACATTATGATACAAGACATGTAGGAACATATAGGGTTCCCAAAGACTTCAGGGAAGAGAAACAATACCATGCAGGTGTTCTACACCACTGCAAATTAAGCTTAGTCCAGGGAGACACTGATTTCTATCAAAGCCCCACCTCATCTACAAGGTGTCAGATACATCAAAGAAATTAGTTCTACTCCCCCCAACAGCCATTTGGTATGCACCGCACAAGCTATCATCTGTAAATGTGTTTGTACTCCACCAAGGCAGTTCTCATGATTCATACATCTGGTACATGTCTAACCTGTACTATTTCATGGGAGGGTGAATTTCCATAAAGTTGCCTACTTGGTAGGTGCAGTTGTAGGTGGATACAGACCTCACTATATACAGACAGCATGCAATGAAGCAGCAGGCTACATACAATGGCGTCACCATTGTGTGCTGCAGGGGATTCTGGATAGGCTTTAGAACCATGGCTGATGGCTACTATCAACAACCACCAGATCATAGCAGAAATGGCACGCAGAGACTCAAAGCACTGTAGAACATGTGTTTGGTCAATTTAAGGGATGCTTCTGCTGCCTAGATGAATCCACTGGGGCTCTGCAATATTCAACTAAGACTTGCAAACAGATATTTGTAATGCATGTCATGTTACATAACATAGTTGTATGAAAACAGCCTCAACAGCAGGAAGTCTTCCCAGCAGAACCTACCATACCTGTTAGAGAAATAGATGTGAGTAGGCAGACAGAAGAGGAACAGGCAGCAATATATTGTGGTATTGGTTAGCATGCAGCATCTAGTCCACAAATAGGGACTATGGTACGACAACACAGAGTAAAACGATGCATGCATTATCATACCCAGACTATAAAATATGGTGGACAAACTGGAAATACTGTGCATCAGGGATTATCGTACCCACTCAGGTTACATGGTGTTGATCGCACACTCATCATCATTTACACAAGTGGGGGGACATATGACAGGTGATAATGTGATCATATAGGCTAGAGTCACAGGTTAGGATGTGGTAGCCAGACAGCCTGGCAGCATGTTGTGGAGAGTCACAGATCATATCCCACAGTGACAGGATGGAGCTTCTGTGTCTCAAACATCAAGGATGTGTACTGCATTGGCCTGTGATCTCATGGATTGATGCAGTCTGTGGTTGGGATGGCACAGAAAAACAGGAACATGTGTGCAGCCTAACATAATGTATTATATTGGGTGCTAGTGAATGTAAATGACCAGTATGATGGCCATGTGTAGATGTGAAACTTCAATAGCCCTCAGTGGGGGTAGTAAAGGTGTAGAACCAGGAAGGAAAAGAATGCTGCCAAGTGTAGTATCCTCTGGGTGGATCCTGAGTAGCAGTGGTGGATGCATATGTGAGACTGGAGATGACCAGGCATGATGGTCTGTCTGGTCAAAGCACACAATGATGCCATCGCAATAACAGCCTGTGTAATCTATTGATGTCCAGCCAGTAACTAGCTACCTTTATATCTGAATTGCAGCTTACACACAGTTCACAACCTTGACCCCCTGTGCCAACTGTCCTTCCATTCTCATGGACAGAAGAACTCACAGAGGCAGACTGAAAAATGATTACCATATTTAAAAAGGATGCACTAATAGATGCCATGGAAAACACCAGTGATCTGAGCAGCATCTTCTGGTCCCTGTCTCTGTACTTGATGTCACTGCATAGGCACTAGAGCCCATCCTATATGCAGGTGTTGCACATCAATCCCACAGACCAAGCAGCACATTCACCATCTCCCCTATATCACAAGTAGCAGCTGTTGAGGTCTGAGCTACTGACCTGCACATTAAATGATCAATAAAATAACAAGTGTTATACACAGGTCAGGGATAGACCTGAAGACATGACATTGCTACCGACCAACGCGTATTTCTCCTCCGTGGGATGTATACTGACGTCATAAGCAGTGCGGCAGACAGATGCCATCTCAGCTGGGGACTTGTTTAACATAGGTATTTGATGGATGTGTTTGAGGTGTCTGAAGCCTCCATTTTTAGTGGTGCTGACAGTGTCACTGGGTCATCACACTGTGCCATGTGTACATTGCCATCCTTATCATCATCGACCACAGGTGACCTACTGACTTCAGGCATGTGCTGTCCTGTTTTGCCTGATGTTCTACATGCAGAACCTGTGAAAGCATAAAAACAATATACCTGTGGCAGCACTGTAATAAATGAACCACCCAGCAAGCATACTGTTATATGGTGGAATTTCAAAAGGTAATATTGATACCTATATACCTTGTTGTAGATAGTGTTGCAGTTGCAGTCCAGAGGTACCTGAAGAACAGATTACAGAAGCCTCTTGTTGAATAAGTCCTGCCTCACATACACTGCACTATATTATATGGCAATGTAACAGCTAATATTAACCTGATGCATCCTCTACAGACACTTGTACAGTCATCATTTCCCTAGCTCCAACATCTAGGCCACCACTGGGTATGACGATTTGTTCCTCCTCCCCAGACTAAGATTCCAGGAACTCTTGTACCTCTGTGAGCTTCTTCTGTGCTGGGAGTATACCTCCTGTTAGTCAACATGTCCCTGACAAAGTCCTTGTTCTCAGTATGCAATTTAATATTGGATACTCTTTGCATAGCCTAATATAAACTTCCATTATGGCCATCCACAGCACTGATGTCCTGTACCACACTCTGCCACATTTTGTCCACTTTACCTTTAGCCAGGATGCATGTGCCTTTTGTGTGGATGGCATACAGTAATTCCATAGTCACCTGAGTTGTGAACTTTTCCAGTCATTGTCTCTCTCGTATGCCCATGGAAAGTCTTATACAGTTGTAGAATACACATGCCAGTTTGTTTTCATGTCAGACTGTGATTATTACATATGCAAGTATACAAGTCTTCACCCTATAAGGTGCCTACTTATCTGTCTCTTGATAAGCGGTGGCTCTTCTGCCCCTTTCTAATATGTAGTGTGTCTGTGGGCCTGCTAGCACTGCACCCTTTCATACAGTGCTATAATGAATCCCTGTAATACCCTGTCCTCTCATTAAATTCATAGCCATGGCTCAAGCAACATAGAGGGGATATCATGCCCTGTGCAGCATATCCTGTCATCTCTGCAGTTTGTGACTGGTGACTCCTCTGCAACCTGGCATGATAGTGTCATGTCATTAGATTGTCATCCTGCATCCATATACAGCAGCTTCTGTAAACCTTGTTGTTGCCTTCCACCACTGGTGCTTAGTTCATTCCATGTTTAAATTAATAGGTGTTTTTACTTCCTCAGTATGCTTATTTTACCTATTTCAAAATTTAGTGTCCTAATGCAATGAAGTCCTGATATCACAGTTGCCCATATTAGTGTGTTCTTTTTCAAAATGGTGACACATTTCAGCATGCTAATTTAGGCCTCATATTGTGGATGTTATGGTAATGAAGGCATTTGTTGCTGTTGTCTCTGAATTGCTATCATACTGCACCACTCTGTCAGCACAGGTTGCACTGCCCTGTAGGTGACTGCTGTCCCTTACCTGTGGACTATATGCTCATGCATGGATTCTGCAAAGCTCATAGCACCATGGGTCTGCACTAAAGAGCCATTTCTTAGTACCTCATTGCTGTATTATGATCTGGGACACATGATGCCTAAACCTGTGTATGTGTGCAGGAGGCAATCATTTTACTTTTCATGTATTCCTATCTAAGTGACCGTGGCTGCTTCAGACATTGGGAACTACAGGGTTCCTGCCTAGAGCCTGAGATAAAGCAAGACTTTCTTCTTATTCCTCTACGGGGACTTCTAGGAGCTAATGCTTAGCCATTATATTTGTTTGTCACACAGTTGATGCCTGGCATGAACTTCCCAGGATGATGAGTGATGTTACTGTTATCACATATTTTAATGAGCATCATGGGCATTGGTGTAATGATTTGCAGTGACATTGTCATAACATGCTTATCCAGTAGGAAGCAAAGTCTAGGGAGAGACAGCAATAAACATAATTTCTTTAAATGTTTTCCAGGTCAGTTATTTTACTAAGTTGTCCTACCCTGTCTTTGTGATAGAGGAGAGGAAAGAAAATATGGAAAGATGCCTCAGAAAGCGAAAAGACCTCTGCTAGTAATGGAGTGCATATCAGTAGTATATATGACATATCATCACCATCATCATCATCATCATCACCTTTTTTTCCCCATTTTCTACACGAGCTTGAGGTATCATGTGAGTCATCTCTCTCAATTCAGTGTCACTCTCCTACCTTCTTTGTTAGCCACGCCTCACTATTGCAGGTCTTCTCTTACACAATGTGAGATAGTCCAGTCAGTGGCTGGTCGTCTCACATATGTGTGTACTAATGAATTCTCACTTTGGTTTCTCTTCCTTCTGCAAATCCAGTTATAGTGGTGGCAGAAGAGCAGTGGCAGTTACCCCGTATGCTGATGGGATATCAGTGTATGTCAGGCATGTCTGTCAAGAGGAGAGACAGAGGTCATCTTGTCAAAGGTGACCAGGAGGGCTTATTGGTGGCTTTGTGGCCATTACTCATGAATGGTGTAGAAGCACCATTTCTGAATGTGGATCAGAGGAATCTCTTTTGGCTACCCAATATCGGTTACATAGGCTAAAGGTATCTGAGGTATGCTGGCAATTGGATGCCTGCTTCATGGCCATGCAGCATCTCCTGATATGACTGGTTGAGACACATGACTAGCAGACCCTGGCTATCAGGTAATCAGAAGCACAGCCTGTACATGACATCCATCATGAAGTTGACTGATGTCTGTGTGGGTTTGCCTCTGGGCTAGTGTGGTATCCAACATGTACCTTGTCCTATTATCTATTAGTCTGTTAGACTACCCTGTCTTTTACTCCCCATATCTTTTTTTTGCAATCCAGACCTCCACATCGCCAAGTGTCTTCCTCTGTCAGTATATATTCATCAACTGCTGCCATCACCTTTTGTCAATATCACTTTTGATATGTCTGCCTTTAATATTCATTTGTGTGCCCTTGCAGCCTTTCTTTCTCCTTCTATCCCTTCCACAACCATTCATCACTGCCTTTTCCAGCTGCCTCTTCTTATAGAAAAAAGGGAGCCATTTCCAACAAAAAGTGACCTTTTTCTCCCCACTCCACTTGTTCCTTATGGTTTCCCTCATGTGTTCTCCTCTGTTTACTTTTCTCCCTTTTCTTCATTTACTAGTGCCCCTTCCTCCCCATTTATTTGATGGCCTATGTTGGCACATTGTTGTGTTAGCCCTTCTTGGGTTGTCTGCACTGCACAAGGCAGTGATGAGACATTTATTTATGGTTGTAAATGCACAGTCTTGTGCTTGCTGATGCGTACTTTCTTTGATGTCAGCCACTTCAGTCACTCACATATATGACCATTTCACATACCAACATGAATATGCATTTTGAAAATACAAAACATTAGCCAAACACTACTCCCAATTTTATAGAGTGGAATATCCCTTAAAGCATATTTCTTATTATAACCCATCACCCTTTCATAAGCATTATGGATTAAACTACTTGGTCTGTACATATACAGCTTTTTCCCTTTTGGTCCTGCTTCTAACCCTGGGAGAAATATGTCTAGAGAACTTAAAAAAAAAACAAGATAGTGCCCCCCCACCAAGATATTAAATTCCAATGCTCTCCTCCTCCTCAGGGGATATCATCTGGTTGCACAATACCTCCAAAAGGCTATAACCCTCACTTTTGCCTTCCTTCTTCATGTATTACAAGCCTTCATAAAGTAACTAACCTTTCTTTGAAGAGAGTGTCTGGGAGATTCTACTTTTTGTCCACCTATACCCTTATTTTCTGTCTCCCTGTTTTATCCATATACCTGGAATTTCCATTGACTTCCAAAAACAAGCAGCCTTGTTTTTTTTCATCCCTTCCACCAAATGCACTTTTATCCCCCACACCTCCTTCCAGTTTCTTTGATGAATCTCCACTCAAAAAATCCAAAGCAACAAGTTCTGTCTTACATTCTCCCATAAACATACCTATGTCATGTTTGAATCCTATCATAGATAAACAGTCCCACTACATATACCTGCCCACTTTTCCCACACAGCCAACATAAAGTATCTAACCCCAACTTCCTCCCACACCTTTTTAGGAGTCCAATACCGCCTATATAAGTTTCACATGCTCAAGCCATATATTGGACTCACTACTTTCATCTTAACTAGCACATGCCATGCCTGCTCCCAGACTCCTTCACCTCTTCATCAGTGCAGTTCTCAGCCTCATGAAACCATATTTATCTGCAGACTCACCCATATCTTTATAATTTTTTTCCTATCCTTCCTTTCTCATCATTCAGCTACTCAATTTACACCAGTACATTTCTCCTCCTAACTATCTTTCCATGTACTAGAACATTAGCCACTTACTTCCACAAAATCATAGGGCCAATTAATCCAAATTCAACCCATACCATGGACATGTCCCATGAAACCAAACCAACTTAGATTCATTATTAGACTTTATTTCTCAGGTATGCACTTAAACCAATGAACTTTCCTCTCCATAACCCATGCAAGTGTATGAATTCTGTCTACACTGAATATCACTGTTCCTCATTATGCATTGCCATATGTATCCCTTGCAAGGCCATCCCCTCTCCTTCAGCATTCCTTTGCCTAATCAAACCCATCTAAACCCCCTATGTGAAATCACTGCAGCCACTGGTGCATACTCATTGGAACAGCATATTTCCTGAAACTATTTATCCTCCATCCTCTCTTCTTTATACCCATTTGAAATCCAGCCTTCTTAATCATGCTTTTCTTCCTCTCCATATGTAATTACCTCATTCTCTCTGCAGTTCACATATTATGCTCTTTTTTGGGGTTTAACAATCACATGCCTCGTAAGATATAATACTAATGGTGACACCATGATTTGTATATTAAAAATGTATTCCTCAGCATCTGGACCTCATCTTATACCTTAACTCTCTCCAATGTGCTCTTCTAATCTCATCCACCACTGGATACATTCTTACCCCTAAATACTTATCCCTCATCTGAGAAAATAGTAAACCCACCCATTTTGGTTCTGAAAAACCTGTCTCACCCTTATCACCCCTGAGGTGGCAGTTCAGCCTCACCCTTGCCCCAAAACTTTAAAAAAAGAAGAAATCCTGGGAACAAACCCTTCTCATCTTCTAAACATAGCATGGTGTCCTCTAGAAAAAGTTTCACACTACTTTCCATAGCCATCCAAAAGGTTTCACGTTACTGTTCATAGCCATTCCCACTTACTTTCCAAAAAGTTTTACACTACTCTTTTCAACCATCTCCCACTTAACTTTGCAAAAAACACTGAACATTCTTTGCGAAGAGCACCCCTGATTCATTCCTGTCAGTAATTCTACCTCCTCTGACTTCCCTCCATTCAATACTAAACTAGTCTTGGACTTGGCACACAAAGTTTCTGTTGTGTGTAAAAAAATACCCTTCCCCATTATCTGCTCTACTGCAGGAAAAATGAATTCTCAACTTATACTGTCAAAATCCTTTTGATGTGTATCAGCACCAGTCTTCAACTTGCCTTTTTTGCCCTCTCTGTGAAATCAGTTAATAACCTCCAATGATCCACAGAAGATCTGCCCCTGACAAGGTCAGCCTGATATCATTCTACTAAGTTACTTAACACTCTCTTCAGTCTCACTTTTGGAACATTTGCAAAAATTTTCTCTGTACCAGATCCAGTCACTTACTTCCACCCTATCATAAAGTCATATAAGCGACACTCCACTGCTTCAAACCATAGCACTGTGTGTAACAAAATTAGTCTACAATTCACAGTGTTTGTTTTCCTACTGTTCTTGACTGCCTCCGACATGGTTTCCTGCATAATTCCATTCTCTACTGATTAACTGAAAACTCTCACTGCCACTTGTGCTACATCCAGATCTATCACTTTGTATTCAGTGTGAAACCCATCAAGCTCTCCCTACTTTCCCCACTTTTTTTTATATCATATGGCAGACATTACTTTGAAAAATCTTCTGGTTTCTTCACTTTTGCCCATCTATTCCCTGTCACCATTTCTTATTGTATCAGCCAAATTACTACACCTTTGATCTTGCAGCTGATATACCAAATATTTCACCTCAGTATCCCTTTTTGCCCACCACAAAGGGCTCCTTATTTCCAACTCTACTTCTACCTGCAACATCCCTACTTTAAGTAACCATCTCCTTAGAGTTGCATATTTCATATTTCATATTTTAACTTCTAATTGTTTTTCTTTCTCTCCCCATATCCTGCTATAATAAAAGCAGCAGCCACTTCCCACCAGTATGACCTTTTATTTTTGTTTCCCCAACACGTTATTATTCTACTCCTTTACATAACCTTTACAGCATCCCAGTACCTTTTCCCCATTCACCCACCTCCTCTGTTCTACTCCAATATTTGGCCACCAAACACATATAGCAATCAAATTGATGCACCATCCCCCTTTACTGGACTCCATCACCACTTCTGCCCCCCTCTTTCAATCTAGTTGTACCTTAATACCACCATAGCATGATATGTTAATTTCTTTCCCAATATGCCAATTGCCTTTATTCCTCCCATCAGCATATCCACTAAAACCCATCAGATATTTAGCCTGGTTCCACTCATCCCATAAAAATATGTATTTCTTACAGCATCCCCATGTACTCCACCATATATCCACCAGAAGCTCTATCTCGATTTCTTGTCTCTATGCATCTGTGACTTCCTACATAATTCTACTATTCTATACAATTTATCCAATTCTGGTTGTAATACAAAATTAAAATCCCTTCCTATCACAGTCCCGTCCCCATTCTTACAAACACCCTTAACTACCCCAGGAAAATTAGCATTTGTCTCATGATAACTCTCAAGCACCACCCCCTGTCTGTGTCAGGTTCACACAGCACAACTACCCATCATGTCAAATTAAGCCCTACTTTTTTTGCCAACATAAATTTCACTAGTTTTGCTGACACCCGTTGAATTAACTCAACTAAGTAAAAATTGCCTACACTTCCAGTTACATGTTTATTACCTTGCTTAAGACGTCCTCCATTATCAACATAGGTTTACCAGTTCTCCCATCCCTTTAGCTCTCCAACACAAAACCAGTTAAGGAGAGAGCCAAATCACGTTTAGACACTTGTTCATACAAAATTGTTATCCAGAAACTGACATTTTACTACCGTCTATAATTATTTATGATTAAACTAGATGGAGCTAAGATTTTATTTATCGATACTTGTTCAGAGTTCTAGGCCAGTGAAAATGCCATCGGATTCTGGCATAATATAGTAGCTTGTCTAAGATAATAGCTTAGTTAGTCAGTGCCTTCTTTTTTACCCTGCTTTTACCTTGTACTCTCAGTCCAGTATAGTGTGTGTGTGTGTGTGTGTGTGTGTGTGTGTGTGTGTGTGTGTGTGTGTGTGTGTGTGTGTGTGTGTGTGTGTGTGTGTGTGTGTGTGTGTGTGTGTGTGTGTGTGTGTGTGTGTGTGTACTCATATATCAATCTGCACTTTTCCTGGGTGTAATGTGACTGTTAAACTTATGTAGTGCAGGCTATATATATATATATATATATATATATATATATATAAATAGATAGAACAAGATGCTCAGAGAGGATGCCAGCTTTTTTGGATGACAGAAAAAACAATGCATAATATGATTTATATGATTTTAATGGATTTTCTTTCAGACAACAGCAGCAATTGTTGAAGTAGAAGGAAAAGTCTGGACTAAAGCCTTTCTTTTTTATCAAATAATGAAGGGCCAGTATACGCCAATAGTATGAATTTAAATGGATAATGGAAGTATAAAAAAGCTTATGTGGATGTTTACAGGTGTATGTTTTGTTTCTGAGGTTGGGGTTAGCAGATGTTTTGAGCAGGTATGGTTCATAACTGTTGACCAAGTTGCAGATTACTTGTATATTATCTGGAGCTTTATAGGTTTATATATTCAGAGGATCTTAAGAAGCTTAGCCTTACATTTTAATGCTATTGTGAAGTCCTTATATTTTGCATAAAAATAACCCAGACATGGTCCCAAACAAGGATATGCTGGAACATTTGCATATTTCTCCTATCCATGAGGGACAGGGATGAATTTGTAATCACTCATCCACTTGTCCAAAGTACATATGAATATAATAAGATAACTACTTTGCTTTATGTAGAATGGAAGACAGTTCTATAGAAGCAGTATTCTCTGTGATGCAAACCAATCCCTCCAACATTTTGTATTTATTTTACAAAACAGATTGAGACCCCTTGAGTGGGTATTTATGATGCTATTGGCCTTGTGAATGTATAATAGCTCTGACAGAATAGTGTCTGTTGAACCACTATACTCTACGCACAGGTTACCTCTTAGTAGCCTGAATGATACTGAGAGGAGAGACAAGGCTTTGAGATTGTCTGCATAATTTTTAAGATTTAGGCCCTTGATTTATTTAGAGAAGAAGTGTTGTGGTCATTTCCTTTGTAGCAAATATTTGCACAGGTACTTACCAAAAGGGTCATTATACTCAATGATCAGCCTAATGAGTGCCAAGTCCTGTGGAATGACTACGTCTGAATCTGGTTGCAATACATTTAGATATAAGCTGTATGAAGATAAAGGGCTTTCTTACAACAATGGATATGGGATAATCAAAGGGCAGTTCATTGTGACATATTCCTAACCATGGGATCAATTTTCAGGGGTATATTGTCAATGCGATAGTCACAAGAGGAATAATGCTAGCCAAGGATATTGATATACACTTCTTAGCATTTAGTTTTAGTCCATAGCTTTGACACCAGCTATTTGTTTTAAACAGACCATCTTGAAGGATCTTAGTGTCTTTTGGGGGAGTTTATGATGTCATCAAGTTTGCAGTCATCTCAGACATGGTCAGCCACAAAGCCCTTAACACTAGCTTAGACCTCCCAAGAAGTAAATGTCAAAGAGGAGTGGACCAAGAACTGAACCTTTGGGGGTACCCAAACTTCCTGGACTCTATTTCTGAGCCAGTTTGCATTGAGTTACATAGAGATTGACATTCGGCTGGGATAGTTTATCTATGATGCGTAAGTGCTGGATGATGATGAACATCTTTGCAAGGTCTAGATACGCAGTGCACACTGTTTTGTCCTTGTCCATTGCTTCAGCAACCTTTTCAAAGAAGACAGCTAGGTTAAGTAGGCAGGGCATGGCCTTGATGAATCCAAAATGTTTTTATTTTTGAGTTTTTGTGAGGGTAAGAATCGCACAGAAGTATGACATAAGCATACAGGGCAATCTGCTCTAGTATAATTATGCAATGGTCTGCTGCGTTATTGCCAAAGTCAAAGTTTTTCTGTTTAAAAAAATGTGAAAGATTAGACACACACAGGTGCAGTCTGTGTGGAGTCTGCATGTCCTCCCTGTGTTTACATGGGTTTCCTCCGGGTATGCCTGTTTCCTCCACATTCCAAAGACACGCATCTGGAGCGGTTCTCCCTGGACCTCCACTGAAAGTAGGCTCTGTCCTAGTCGAGCTTTCCCAGTCAACAAATGTTAAATAAATAAATAACAAGTCATTAAATACCCAACAAGTTTTCAATTGCATTTATAGACCTTGTGAAAATGATGTATGTGTTAAGAGCATAATTTCTTATAGATTTCTGTTTCCTAGTGTATTTAGATTATGCCCTCTGATATCACTGAGCAGACATGACAAAACACCCTTGTGTTTAAGCAAAATCAGGTGAAGTGGGAGTTAACATGTGGTTACAGGGATCCCCTTCAGAAGATCAAAAACTCAAAAGACTGAAAATCAAAATATCAAAAACTCAAAATATTGAAAATGGAATTTGCCCTTTTCTCCAGTGTTGTATGACCTTGGAGTTGGTATATATAATTACCATGGATTATGGGGGACCTGCCTTGTGCATTAAAAATATTTTTGATATTTTGAGTTTTAGAGATTTTGATTTTTTGTCTTTTGAACTTTTTATCTTCTGACAGAGACCTGGTTATAGGTAGCATATAGCATGACAGGTCAGAAGGCATTAGAGATACTGACTAACTGGTACATAAAAATCATGCTGGTGATAGAAGGTAGATTACAACCACAGTCACATAGATACAGCAGTGCCTGCTTTCATGTGATGTGAGAATATGGTTCCAGTGTATTAAATGGTTGTACATGGATTTATTATGTAATTTAAAAATGCAGATGATGGTGATTGGTTTATTCAAACCCACTATTTTCCTTAGAAAGGCTCAATGACTCTTTTTTGGGCCACAGATTTGTGTGCATTGTAGGATGTTGGCAGCAGTTTGTGTTTATAAGTAATGAGTTTTCATTATTAATAACAGGGCAATGTTATTTTCTTGTGCTTATAAAGCTATTTAGGGGCTCTTTATAGGTTCATAGGTAAGTACTAGGCTATCCGCCCGGGGGCATCTGTAAGCCTAGCCAGAATGTGTTGGCTTTCACCACCCCCTTAGATTAGTTCCCTGTGCCTCTGTCCAGCAGAGCCATTAGTTCCCTGTGTCTCTGTCCAGCAGAGCCATTAGTTCCCTGTGCCTCTGTCCAGCAGAGCCACTGCAGTGATCCCCGGGGTAAATTTTCTGTTTCCCATCCACTTGTCAAGGTTTCTCTTGAAGAGTGTTAGTGAGGGGCTCTGCCTAATGTAGATTGGAATCCTGTTCCAAAGCATGGGGAGTCTCTGGGACAGGAATCTATCCCTCCAGCAAGTCCTATTTATCTTTATGGTGAGGTTTAGATCCCTAGAGCGTGTGGCTCTCAGGGATTTTTTTTTTTTTTTTAGGTGGAACATGTCCATCAATTCTCGGTTGGACATGGCCTTGTATGTTAGGCAGAGATCACCTCTGAGCAGGTGGTATGCAACCGAGTACAGCGGGAGTTTCTTCAGTCGGGCTGCATAGGGCATCTGTTTGCGGCCAGTAATCCTCTTGGTGAGGTACTTCTGTGGTCTTTCCAGCTGTTGCAGGTGTCTTGTAAGGTACATCCCAAATGGGACGTTGTACTCTATGATGGGTCTGATGAGTGATGAGTAGAGGAGCATAATAACCTCTTATGTTCTAGATACAAACTCTTTTGTGATTAGGTGGGCCACATAGAAGGATTTTCTAACCACCTTGGCAATATGATTATCAAAGGAGAGATTACTATCTACTTGGGTCCCCAGATCCCTTATTACATTTTCTGTATTTAGGGGACTACCACATATGTGGTAGTCCACGGGTACTTTGATTTTTCCAAAGGGGATGACTATGCACTTTTTTGGCATTTAGCTTGAGGCCATGATTTTGACACCAGGTATCTGTCTCAGTGAGACCCTTCTGGAGGATGTCTGTATCAGCCAGAGAGTCAGTTATGGCCCCAGTTTGCAGTTCTCTGCGAACTTGGTCAGCCATAGTCCTCCTGTGTTTGTCTGTACCTCTGAGAAGTATATACCAAACAGGAGGGGTCCCAGGACTGAGCCCTGGGGGATGCCATTTGTAACTGGTTTATAGTCGGACCTAGAGCCTGCAACTCTCACTGTGTGGGTTCTATCCATGAGCCAACTGGCAACCCATCTCATGATGTAGGGGTTTATGTTCAGGCTGGTGAGCTTGTATATAATACCAGACTGGGGAACGGTGTCAAAAGCCTTGTGAGGTCTAGGTAAGCTGTGTGGACCTCCTTTCCCTCATCTAGAGCCTTGGTAACTGTCTCAAGTCCACCAGGTTTAGGAGGCATGATCTACCCTTAACAAAGCCAAACTGGGTAGGGTCTAATGTTTGGAGGTTTCCAATTTCTCTGTTAATGAGTTCCATGATGATGCACTCCATAGCCTTGCAGACCAGGCTAGTGAGGCTTGTAGGGTGATAGTTCCCGGGGTCCGTTATGGCTCCACCTTTGTGGAGCGGGATAACTGTTGCTGTGCGCCACTCTATGGGTACATAGTCTGTAGAGAGGCTGAGTTTGAACAGTGTGTTTAGGTGAGGGGTTATTTTATTTTGGAGTTCATGTATTACACAGCCTGGGACACCGTCCGGTCCCATTGAAGCTGTGTTTTTGGCTTTGGATAGGGCTGTTTTAACCTGTGTGTCAGTGATTGCCAGGGCTCTACATTCTTCTAATATGGTTATGGGCCCTTTAGGGGGTGAGAGGGGGGTGAAGTTTGCACTAAACCTGTCTGCCAGAATGTTGGCAATATCAGTCGGTTCAGTGTATTTTGTGCCATTCTGCACTAGCTCAGAGCAGATATGAGAGTTTCCACTTAGGTGTTTGACATAGCTAAAGAACGCTTTGTGGTTATCTTTGGAGTCCTTGACAATTTTTCTTTCAAAGCTAACCTTGGATGATTTTATGAGGGATCATAGTTTCTTGCTGATACTCATCAGGGATGTCTTTCCTTCTTGGGATTTTACTCTTTTCTGTACTAGTTTCCTCCTTCTATTGTATAGCGTGTTTATAGCAGGGGTCCACCAGACTGGTTTCCTTTTCTCGGAGGAGTGATTCTTAGTTTTGCTTGGGATAGCACGATCCATGCATTCTTACAGGTGCTCATAGAGTGCCTTTGTAAAGGATTCAGCAGCTTGGACAGTGTTGTCCTTTAGCATGGGGGCTGTGAACCTTTACACCTCAGTCTTAAGTAACGTGAAGTTTGCTTTTGAAAAGATTTTCACAGTAGTTTCCTTGATTGGGGGTGGGGGTGGAATGTGGATATCCAGAGTGATTAGTCTGTGGTCTGATCTAACCAGCGAGGGGTTGACCTCCGGTGTAGAACACCGGTCGCCCATGTTGGTGATGACCAGGTCCAATATGTTGTCACCTCTGGTGGGGGTGCTGACCAGTTGATCCAGGACATTCGAGTTTATAAATTCTAGGAAGTATTGGGCAAGGGAGTTAGTACTTGAATAGTTCTTCCAGTTAATGTTTGGGTAATTGAAATCACCCAATATTAGGGTGTTTGGTAGGACCTTCGTATTTTCCAGTGTCTCCAGAAATGTGGCATGGGAGTCCTGGGTCATGGTGGGTGATCTGTAGCAAGCTACAATTTGAATTGCAGTTTTGCCCATTGTTAGTTGCACATGGATGATCTCTGAGGCATTGTGCTGCGCCACTAACCTGGAGGTGTGGGTATCCTTGATTAATATGGATACACCCCCGCCTTTTGTGTTTCGGTCCGGGTTCTGTGGCCAAAAAGTATGGTATTAGTTATAGCCTGGTAGTGCTGGGGTGCTCTCTGGAGCCTTAAACCAGGTTTCTGTTACCGCACAGATGTCGCTGTTCTCCATACTGAGGAGTGCCTTGAGTGCATGCATTTTAAGGTTTAGACTTCTGGCATTGAGTAGCATTACCCTTAGTTTTTGGTTACTTGTGCTATTTACGATGGTGGGTTTGTCTTTTGAGCCTTGCCTAAAAAAGGCACTATGGGGGCGGCAAAAGCCTTGGCCAGTATTCAAAAGCCTAAGGGTGACTGGTGCAAGTCATCTCTTGCAAAGCAATGTGGCGTGTCGAGCATGTCATGCCAGGTGGACAGATACTGGATCCCCTTTGAATGACACCAGAAACTTAGCCAATTATTGAAATTGATCATTTTTTCTTTATACTGTGGCATCATTCTTGGTGAGGGCAGGATGCTACTCAGAGTCAGGGTCATATCGGCTTGGGCTACATGATCAGAGAGCTCTTCCATGTCTCTTTTCATGTAGTCCAGGGAGGTACATCTCAGGTCATTCACACTAACATGGACAATGACAGAGTCGTATTTGTACTTGTTCTGGAGCGACCTGAGTGCTTGTGTTATGTGGTGGATCCTCGCACCCGATAGGCAGCTAACTGTAACCTTCTCCTTGTCCAGCCTAGTTAGTGGGACATCAGTGTGCCTGACTAGAGTCGCCTATCACTAGTGTGTTGGGTATGTTATTTTGCCTTAATGGCTGTGATTGCATGGCACACTGATTATGTGAAGTATGTGTTTCATTGTTTTTGATGGGGTGTGGAGGTTGCTTGGGTGTCTTGTTTGGAGGTCTCTGTTGCTTTTGCAGATTTTTATTTAGAGCCTCCAAGTATATTTTTGTGTATTTATGTGTGTTATTTGCCAGTGTTGATTTAGTAGGTCTATGTGAGACTGGTGGTGTGTTGCAAGTATTTTCCTTCTCCTCTTGACTGTTGGTTCCAGTCTTGGGTTGCGAGAGCTTTGCCTCCAGTTTGGCTGTATAATTGCATATCTCGCATATATTAGTGTTTGGTGGTAGGAGGAGAGGGTTGTCTGTGTACATGAGGCAGTTGTAACATTGCCTCAAAATGCCCAGATTCACCAGTTTGACTGGAGAGTACACCTGAAACTGCCCATTGGACATGCCTGAACAGGTAAAAAGAGCTATTTTACTGATTGGCTGGTAGGGATGAACAGAGAGCCTTGTCCTTCTGGACAGTATAGGGGGGGGTCTAGTGCTAGGGTTAATTAGTGCTTGCTATGAGTTTTGAGCAAGTGCTGGGATGTGAAATGAATGGTTTGAGTGCTTAAGTTGAAAGTTTGTCTACTTCCAAGGGAAAAATTGAAGAGTACACTTTGTGGAGCCTGGAATAGTTTAACCCTAGCTAACCAGCACTGCCCAGCATGCAAAACCTCGCAAATGAGGTTTTTATAGCAGAGAAATGAAAGAGATAGAAATTAGCCCAAAATGGCCAATAAACTACTAATTTCTGAGCCAAAACCACTCCTCCATGGACAGATAGGCTGCTCAAAGCTCCCCTCTCTCACAGGTGAACAGAGAAACGTCTTTCTATCCAAGTTAAGGTATGGGCAACACAGAAACTTGTAACACAGCCCTGAATTCAGCAATAACCTAAAAACTGGACTATACTAGTTCAGAAAGGCGGGAAACAAGTATATATATATATATATATATATATATATATATATATATATATATATATATATATATATATATATATTTTGTTTTGTTTTCTTTTCAGAAAATAAAACAGATACAATAAAAAAACCCACTTGTGGCCTGCTTATTGGTATCACTTTATCTCTGTTAGCAATAACCCTATTTTTGTATTTATTACATTTCTTCATTTGTAAGTCAAAGCACATATTCGTTATCACTTAAGTTGCTGTATTACCCACAAACAAGTACTCATGTACATTTATGAAGAAAGAAGTCTTATATATTAATACAAGTAAATTACACGATAAAGCGAAGTATGACAGTCATTGTATTAATTACTGATAACTGTCTGTTGTATATTTTAATTTCTTAATATATTAAATTATATCAATATATTAAATTATATTATATGAATTAGATGGTGTTTTCTGCTTCTAAATCACTGCAAGTTTTTTCATTATAGGAAAGTGGAATCTGAAAGTACATGCTTGGTTAGAATTAGAATAAAAAACATGATGTTTATCTCTGGAGAGCATTATACTCATTGTGTAATGATCTGACTACAGTAATTATCTTCCCTTCTGATACTTTTTCAGACAGCAGAGTATATTCAGCCAGATTTTGTACTGGATTTTTAAGTGATGCTGTGGACATGGTTATTATGGTGTTAGTGCTCGCTCTTACAACTAAACTAGAGGTTTAAATGTTTGAAATATGACTTGTTTAGATGACACCTTTCATTGCTACTAACTGAATAGATATTAGATGCAAAGAAAAAGGTAAGGCTGGGATTCATAATATAGAGAAATACAGGGCAAACTGCCCTGCACTGATGAGCTAATTTGTACTGCTTTGATAAGTGCCAGTTCACAGCCATATAAATTCCCTAAAGGGCAATTTCTCATTAGTCATGAATTATGAATCACTCCACTGTGCAGTTAGAAAATGTGCTGTAGTGAACTTACCATCTATGTTGTAGCACTGGTACCAGGGTGACAATACACAGGCCATGACCGCCCGTCCCATGACACCAGCACAAACACACATGGGCATAAACACAAACACACAAATACACACACACACACACACACACACACACACACACACACACACACACACACACACACACACCTGCACACACACACACACACACACACACACACACACACACACACACACACACACACACACACACACACACATCAGCACTCAAAACAGAGATTTATGCACAGATGCAGATGGATCCAATGATTCATGCACAGACGCAGATGGATCCACCAACATTAACAGTGACACACCAGCACACATATTCATACACTCCCAGTCACACACAGCCCTACTTACCTGCCCTAGCTATCTCTGTAGGGTACAGTGGCTCTGATTCACACAGCACAGATTCCCTCTATTGAAATGCATACGTCTGCACCTCTAAAATGCAATCCACATATAATGTCTTTGAAAACCATCCTTCCCCAGAATTGCATAGTTCAAGTGCATTTTATGAAGGATATGAAGTCTGAAACTCAAGGACCTATGAGTATTTAGTGACTTCATTCCTTAATGATTTATCAGAAAACCACAAAGTTTATAATGTACAAACCAAAACTTGGAGACAAAAGTCTGAAAATTAGGCAAAATTCTGGACAGTTAAAACAGTAGCATAGCAAGGGTGGGGTGCAAAGTTTTAGGAGTTTGATCAAGAGTTCTTTCATTCTTTTTTTCTGTATCAAAATGCCAGTACAGAAAGGAAATTGCAATCTTTTTTTCTTTGCTCTTAAAATGAAGAGCTTATGGGTGGGTAGTGCTGGGGTGGTGGTGGGTGGATTTGTAGGAAGCCGATTTGTACAAAAGTACAATTTAGCTTTCTACAGTAAAAGCCAAAGTCATTTTTTTCCCTCTTCACTTGAAGAACTGAGAGGGTGGGGCACTACTGTGGGGCCCAGCACCTGGCAGTACATGGGCCAGCCATGTATCCTTCCATTTCTTTTGGTGAGTGATATTCAAACATGATACTCAGTTTGAATTGTTATTTTATGTGATGTGCTTTCATCATTCATGTATACAACTCTGCTCAAACAGTAATTGCCTGAAGATATGATGGCTATTAGACAATAATCTCCTTAACATATGGTGCTTGCCATGACTTGTTTCTAGATGTTTACATGCAAGTCTTAGTTTTCTTTCACTATAGCTTTGAGGTAGCAATTGGACTGAAAACTCTTAAGTGGAGATTTAAGTAGCAACCGTGTATGTATATGCATTGGCGTGAATGTATCCACTTGTGTGTTTGTATCTGTGTGTGTGTGTGTGTGTGTGTGTGTGTGTGTGTGTGTGTGTGTGTGTGTGTGTGTTTGTGTAGGGGGTGTGCATATCTCTTAAATTATTTGTTCAAGAAGGTGACGAAAAAAGGTACTGCCAGCACAGTTAGCTGGAATTTTGCAAATAATTATATGTAATTTGTGAATATCAAACTAATTTATATAAGATGCTTGTGTTACAAATGTATTAGAGCTGTATGTTGTGTGTATATCAAACCACTGTACAGATATTTGGGCTGAAAGGGTATTTGTAAAGTACTTGTGGTTAAAATGTATCCACAGTGTGCCCTACTAGAAGAGAACAGAAATGTACATGCACTATTGTAACTGTTTAAATGTATATGTTAACAGAGGAAACCACAGGGTTAACCTCAGTACAGCAAACTTTAGAAAAATATCTGAAATTAAGTTATTTTATAGGCTAGGCCATAAAGATGCTTCAATGCAGCCAGGTCTGTACTAGGAAGTTTTCTGTATTGTCTTTGGGATGAACTAATTGCTACTTTTGAAGCATGAAGGAATGCAATTGTTTTATGGCTTCCAGCACCTGTCAAAGATCTGAATAAAAGCAGTTGCCTGGGTATTTTTACAGGTAGATGCTAAATACCACCAGATGCCAGCAATGGGGGTTGTATGAGAACTAGAAGTCAGATGACGAGAAATAATCTCATTTTGCAAGCTATCTTTCAGGGAGCTAGAGCATTTTGTATTCTGTCTTGGACTTGACAACAACAACAAGAATCATTCACCACATCTGCCTTGCTCTAATTAAGTTATTAGGGTATAGTAATTCTCTTAGATTCAGTCAGGAATATAGTGAAGCTTAGATTAGATATTTTTCTTTATTTGTGTGAGCCTGTACTGCAATGTTATTTTAAATATTTCCTGTGGTTTTGAACTCTGATATCACTGTGAATCATACCTCTTGTGATGCTGTTGCACTGGCCCAGTAATCAGGGAGCCTCAATCCTCACCACTGGCAACAATGAGGGATGTACACAATGGGAGGATGACAAGTACAAACACATTAAAATACAACTTCCCTTAAGAGCACATAGAGATCACAGTCAATCTGGGGCTGGTTTCTCCCTCTTTCTCCAGATCCCCAATAAGACTCCCCACTGGCACAGCTATAGGGTTAAGATCTCAGCCGAGTGGCCATGCTAAGACCTCCAGCACCCTCTCCGTCCAACCAGTGCTTCGTGTTCCTGTCAAAGTAGCTGACACACACACACACACACACACACACACACACACACACACACACACACACACACACACACACTCAGACACTTCGAGATTTGATTGATATACAAACACACACACACACACACACACACACACCTGTGAAAGGCTGGTACAGATTTACTAGCTATGCCCCCTCCTGCCCAGACTATAAGGTAGTACTAGCTGCCACTAGCCACCCTTACTTATCAGCTACTATAAGGCCCTTGCAAAGGGTGTCCAATTCTGCTGTATAATATTACTAATAATCCAAATGGTAGTTTTCACCAAGACTTGCAAGGCTATTTAGGAGCGGCCTGTACAGTGTCACCAAATACATATGCAAGTACTCTAAGTGCTTAAATATGTCTCACAAATATCAGCCACAAAGATAGGTTTAAATATATTTAATAATAAATAATAAAAGCACAAGACAATGCTCAGAAAACAAACACAGTTACTTCAGAGTTCAAAATCACATGAAATATTTTAAAACAACATTGTAGGACAGTCTCAAATAAATACAGAAAACATCTAAACTAATCTTTATCATATTACTATCTATGCGGTAGCATTGTCGCCTCACAGTAAGACGTTGTCCTGTTCGATTCTCAGCTAAAGCATCTTCTGTGTGGAGACATGCGTGAATGGGCATATTTTCATTGAAGGTTGTGCATCAGGGCTGGCAACTCGGCACATAAAAATTTACTGCCAATCATTAGTGGACCGGAGTTCCGCTGTGGCAACCCCTAACCGGGAAAAGCTGAAAGACACAACAATCTAAGAGAGATGCTATGCCCTAAGTCTTACTTACAGACAACACATGGGCAGAATGATGGATGTTTCAAGGTCAAAGACAAAATACAAAATGCAAAGTCTCTCTCTCTGACAAACTACTTAAATTAATATCAAACATTACTGCTGTGTCAGTTTGGATGCCATCACTCTTTGTCACCTGCCTTCAGTTCCCAGGCTAACAGAAACTTAACAGAATTTTAACATCTCTGTGTGAGAAACACATATCGCTCAGAACTGTGCAGCTGCTAGGAAGTCATAAAGCAATAAAATGCTTTTACATTTTAAACCTAGTAAATACTTATCTCCAGGACAATAGAAAAAACTTCTAGCTATAGACATCCTGTCTTCTTGCTGCATTGAAACTAACTTTTATAGCACATCATAAAGCATTTAATTTCAACGTATTTTCTTGAAGTTTTGTAAGTTAATCTTCTATGTTCCAGCAGGGTATGCTGTGGTTACATTATTGACACATAATATACAGTTCTGTATAAATCATATCAATATTCACAAATGACATAGAATTATTTACAAAATTCCAGATAGCTGGGTTGGCAGTGTCACAATCCCCCCCCCTCCAAAAAAAAAAAACTCAAGCTAGTTTTTCAAGTGACCATTGAGAAACATTTCTTGAGAGGGCTGAGCCTATCTGGGAATACCTTACCACATTTCCTGTCTTGAGATCCCATCTGCTTTGGCATTACTAACCACACTGTGGTGCTGCACTGTCATATGATATGCTTGCAACCCGAGGCTCTACCTTAGTAACTTGGCATTTTGCTGGCTGACTCAATGTTGCCATGTTAAAAGATTATGATCTGAGACTACAGTGAATTTTCTTCCATACAGATAAGGCTGATGTTTCTGCAGTGCCCATACTATGGCTAGGCATCCCTTTTCTACAGCTGCATAGCATTCCTCCCTGGTTTGGAGCCTACGACTGAGCTAAACCACTGGGTGCTATTCTCCCTCTGAAGAAGCCTGGCTAAGAACACCACCCACCCCATGGTTTGAAGCATCTACCTGCAGAACACATTCTTTGCTGTAATCTGGACTGGCTAACACAGGGGGTCCTCCCAAAGCTCCTTTAAGCTTCTGGAATGCCTGCTCATATGCACTTTTATATCACATTATCGAAAGATGAAAATAGCAAACACTATTTCATCGGCCCCAAAACATCTAAACATGAAAATATCGAACATTCAGAACAGCAAATTTTTTTCCATGGAAAAAAATTTGCTCCTCCAAAACACATACACACAACACAAGCACATCAAACAAACAGCAACCACACACATACACTTAAATTCCTACATTTAACGCTACACTAAACTAAACATACACTTATATCTAACCACTTACCTTAACCCAAACCCTAACCCTAAGGTCCATCACTATCGCACACTCATCTAACCTGCATCATAACCCTAACTCACTTAAACCGCCCCTAACCCTAAAGTCTGTCACTATCGCACACACGCCTAACACGTGCCCTAACCCTAACTCACTTAACCCACCCCTAACCCTAACGTACAAACAATCGCACACTTACCTGAACCCAACCCGTAACTTTCCACCACAACACTAAGAATAGCAAAGCCACAGAAATGGCCAACCGAATTCTTTCCCGAGGAAAGAATTTGCTGTTCTGCAGCTTTGCTATTCTTAGAGTTCGCTGAATAGTGTTCGATATCAGAACATTCAAAGTTTTAATACTGCGATGTTCTGTTATACAGACCCTCATATGCTGGGGCCCACACTACATATCTGGCCTGTTTTTCCTTGTCAGGTCTGTGAGGGGAGCAACTTTGGTACTATAACTGGAGACAAACTTTCTGTAGTACCCTGCTGTCCCTAAGAATGCCCTGACCTGCTTTTTGGTAACAGGGGCAGGCCATGCATGCATGGCTTCCACTTTGGCAGGTTCTGGCCTGATCTTATCACTCCCCACTCTATGTCCCAGGTAGGAGACCTCTGCCATATGCACCTGACATTTGCTGGGCTTAATGGTCAACCCTGCCCTCTGTAGTCTGCCCAGCACCTTCCTGACATGCTGAAGGTGCTGTTCCCAGGAATGGCTGTAGATGGCAATATCATCTAGTCTAGGTAACCAAGGGAAAAATCTCCTGCTAGGATACAATCTACCAGCCTCTGGAAAGTCTCTGGGCCATTTTTCATCCCAAAGGGCATCTTCGTGAACTCATACAAGCCAAAAGGAGTCACAAAGGCTGATCTCTCTCTCTCTAGCACTGGAGTCAAGGGTTCCTGCCAGTAACCCTTGGTAAGATCAATAGTGGTAAGATACTTAGCCCCGCCCAGCTGCTTTAGGGCTTCATCTGTCCTAGGCATGGGGTAAGCATCTGACTCTGTGTGACTATTTAATTTCCTGTAGTCCACACAGAGCCTGGTGCTGCCATCCTTCTTTGGTACCAGCACCACTGGGGAGGCCCAGGGACTGCTGGACTCCTGAATTACCCCTAGTTCCAACATTTCCTGTATCTCCTCCCTCAAAGTTTGCTTGACTCTCTCAGGCACCCTATAAGGGCCCTGCTTAATGGGCCTTTGGGATCCTGTATCCACATGGTGCTGCACCAGGTGGGTGCACCCTGGTTTCCCAGTCAGCATGTCCCCAGACTCCTGTAACACTGCTTGGATTTCTCAAACCTGGGTAGGGAATAGTTGCTAGGGCATTGCTACCCCTTCCACTGAGGCGTCAGTTTGAGCTTCACTGAGGAAATCAGTCATCCAATCATCCTCAGTCTCCTCCTGGCATTCACTGCAAATACTCAGCACAAGGGCCTCCCTATCATGGCAAGGTTTCATCATGTTAACATGGTACAGTTTGTGCCCCTGCCTCCTGCCTAGCAGTTCTACCAATGTAGTTAACATCACTGACCTTCCTTATCACCTTGTAAGGCCCCTCTCGAGCTGCCTGCAGCTTCTTTTGTCTGACATGAATGAGAACCATTACCTGCTGTCCTACAGCATACTCTCTAGCTCGAGCATTCCTGTCATACCAGACCTTTTTCTTCTGTTGGGCTTCTGCCAGGTTCTCCTGTGTCAACCCCATGAGTTTCCTGAGCCTTGTCCTGAAGTTTAGGACATATGCCACAAAAGACTCCTTGTGGGATTCACACTCACCCTCCCAGTCATCTTGAATGAAATCTAAAGGTCCCCTCACCCTATGCCCATACAGCAACTCAAAGGGTGAAAAACCTGTGGATTCCTGGGGCACCTCTCCGTAAGGAAACAACAGATGGGGCAAATATTAGTCCCACTCCCTGTTTAACTGGTGTACAAATGCCCATAGCATTGTCTTGAATGTAGAGTTTAACCTCTCAACATGACCATTAGTCTGGGAATGGTAGGGGGTGGTCTTTAGGTGCTTCACCCCACAGTGCTTCCACAGACAAGACAGCTGGTCTGACATGAAATTGGCACCTCTGCAAGTCAGTATTTTTTTTGGAAAACCTACCCTGCTGCAAATCTCTAACACAGCATTTGCCACCTTTTCTGCCTCAGTTGAAGACAGAGCCACCACCTCAGGGTATCTGGTAGCATACTCTACTACCACTAGGATATACTTTTTCCCTGTGGAACTTGGGGTACACTGAGGCCTCACAATATCTATGGCTACCCTCTGAAATGGCTCCTCAATCACAGGCAAAGGCATCAAATGAGCTTTCACCTTGTCTCTTGCCTTGCCTACCTTTTGGCACTCCTCACAGGTCCTGCAGTATCCTGTTACATCTCTGGAAATCCCAGGCCAATAGAAGTTCTGCATAATATGTCTGTTTGTACATTTTATGCCCATATGACATGCAAAGGGAATATCATGGGCTATGACTAAAAGTGCCAGATGGTAGGCTCTGGGCACTACCAACTGCTGTATTCTCTCACCCTCTAAGCCTCCATCAGGTGTCCACTCTCTATACAGTAACCCTGTGTCCCAGTATATAAATTCCCCCTTTCCTTGAGAATTAGCCTCACTAGCTACCTGTCTCAGGCCTTGTAATGTAGGGTCTGAAAACTGAGCCTGTCTCAACTCTCTCTTTGTAACCCTTCCTAGCTCCCCTTCCACAGGAAGTCTGGTATCCTCTGACAGCGGTACCTCACTGTTAGCCTGGGTACTACTACTCACCTCTGCCCTTGCAGTCACTCTGTCCAACCTTTGCAGTTCATACAGGCATAAAAAATACCAAGAGAAGTATTATGCAGAACTTTTATTGGCCTGGGATTCCCAGGGATGTAACAAGATACTGCAAGGCCTGTAAGCAGTGCCAAAAAGTAGGCAAGGCAGGATCAAGGTCAAAGCTCCATTGGTGCCTTTGCCTGTGATTGAAGAGCCATTTTAGAAGGTAGCTATGGATATTGTATGGCCTCTGAGTACCCCATGTTCCACAGGAAGAGGCATATCCTAGTGGTAGTAGTCTTTGCTACTAGATACCCTGAGGCAGTGGCTCTTTCCTCCATTAAGGCAGAAAAGTTGGCAAATGCTTTGTTAGGGATTTTCAGCAGGGTACATTTCCAAAAAAAAAATACTGACTAACAGAGGTGCCAGTTTCATGTCAGACCTGCTGGCTTGTCTGTGGAAACACTATGGGCTGAAGCACCTAAAAACCACTCCCTACCATCCCCAGACTAATGGCCTGATGGAGAGGTTAAACTCTACACTAAAGACCATGGTACACTAAAGACCATGGTCTGGGCATTTGCAGACCAGTTTAAGAGGGAGTGGGACAAATATTTGCCTCATCTGTTATTTGCTTACAGAGAGGTGCCCCAGGAATCCACAGATTTTTAGATTTGATTATCGATGAATAGGAGGGTGGGTGTGTATCTCATAAGGAGTATGCTGTGGCATATGTCCTAAACCTCAGGACAAGGCTCAGGGAACTCATGCCAGAGAGTATGCTGTGGGGCAGCAGGTCATGGTTCTCATACCTGTCAGACACAATAAGCTACAGACAGCTTGGGAGGGACCCATCAAAGTGATAAGGAAGGTCAGTGATTTTTATCTCCCTGGTAGAAATGGTAGGCAGGAGGCAGGGGCACATACTCTACCATGTTAACATGATGAAACAACATGATAGAGAGGCCCTTGTGCTAAGTATTTGCAGTAGGAGATAGGAGGGGTCTGAGGGGGTTCTATGGCTACAGGGAGCCAGCCAGCAAACTCCCAAGTTACTATGGTGGAGCGTAGGGTTGCAGGCATATGATATAATAGTGCAGCACTGTACTGGGGTCAGCAATGCCAAGGTAGCTGGGAGCTCAACACAGAGAATGGGGCAATGTATTCCCAGATAAGATCATTCCTCTCAAGCAACGTTTCTCAAGGGTCCCTTGAAAAACTAGCTTGAGTCTTCAAAGGGGGGAAGAAATGTGATGAAAGGAGGTTCTGTCAGCACAGCTAGCTGGAATTTTGTAAATAATTATATGCAATTTGTGAATATCAAATTAATTTGTATAAGATACTTGTGTTACAAATGTATTAGAAGTGTATGTTATGTGCACATCAAACCTATCTGTACAGACGTTTGTCTTGAAAAGGAATTTGTAAAGTACTTGTGCTTAGAATGTATCCGCAGTGTGCCCTACTGGAAGAGAACAGAAATATACATTTACTGTTATAAATATTTATATATATATATATATCTATATCTACATATATATCTATATATATATATATATCTATATATATATATATATATATATATATATATATATATATATATATATATACACATATATATATATATATATATATATATATATATATATATATATATATGTGTGTGTGTTAAGAGAGGAAATTGGAGGGTTAACCTCAGTCCAGCAGACTTTAGAAAAATATCTGAAATTAAATTACTTTATAGACTAGGCCATAAAGATGCTTCAATGCAGCCAGAGACAGAAAGTCTCTACTAGGGAGCTTTCTGTATTGTCTTTGTCTGAACTAATTGCTACTTTGGAAGCATGAAGGAATGCAATTGTTTCATGACTTCCAGCACCTGCCAAATATCTGAGCAAAAGTTCTTGTATGGATATTTTTACAAGTAGATGGTTAATACTACAAGCTGCCAGCAATGAGGGTTTGCATGAGAACTAGACGTCAGATGACCAGAAACAATGTCATTCTGCAAGCTCTCCCAGCAGTAATATTTTAGATATTATTTTGAGAAGTCTCTCAGTGAGACAGAGCATTCTGCATTCTGTCTTACACCTGACAACAACAAGAACCATTCACCACATCTGCCTTGCTCTAAGGAAGATTTTAGGGTATAGTTTAGATTCAGTCAGGAATATTGTAAAGCTTAGTTTAGATATTTTTCTTTATTTGTCTGAGCCTGTACTGTAATGTTATTTTAAATATTTCCTGTGGTTTTGAACTCTGATGTCACTGTGAATATATATTTAATTTTGTCTTGTTCTTTATTATTTATTATTAAATATATCTAAACCATTAATTGTGGCTGATATGTGTAGAAATATTTAAGTTTTAAGAATACTTGCATATTTATTTGGTGACACTTTGTGGGCCACTCATAATGTCTTGCTCCTGGTCAAATTACCATTTGTATTAGTATTAATATTACACAGTAAAATTGGACACCCTTGTTAAGCGTCCTAAAGTAGCTGATAAGGAGTGACTGGTGGCAATGGTAACTGCCTTATAGTCCGGAGAGAAGGGGGATGTAGAATAGAATGTGTGTGTGTATTGCACCTTTATGGAGTGTTTCCAGGACAGCATGTGCATATAAATAGCAAGCACGTGCTAGCTTCAGTGCCATTTTGAGAGTGCAGCCAGAGAGTGAGCATGTATGAGTGTGATGGCTAGTTTGTTTATAAATTTATCTAAGTTAAGTTATTAAGCCTCAATCCTTATGTGTTTGTACATAATAAATCTGCTTATACAGAACCCACAAATGTTCATCTGTTTTATCCTGACCAGACGAGCGATATGGTTTCAGAAGTGGGATAGCAGAGATTGTTTTTCAGAGCTACAAGGTGCAGAGTTAACAGTGAAGGTAAACTAAGTTAACTGAGTACAGAAAATGGCCAGAAACAAATCAAAGGTAATGAAAACTTGCACAAACAATTTACTTATTAAAAAAAGATAAAATGAGCATTACAAGGGCACATAATACATTATTAAGCAAGCAAGAGCCACAAAAAGTGTATTAATTAAACAAAATGTTTGAAATTAAGATAGCTGATAAAACAATTATCAGAAAAGCACATAAGGGGTTTGGAATTACCTTGGAATTGCAAAATGAGCATGTTTAAAGTAAAAAGAGCATGTTTTGAGTAAAACAAGCACAGGAAAAGTATAATGGGCATGAAAAGAGATTAAATTAGCAAAACAAATATAATAAAGGGCAAAAGTGCAGATTAAGCATAAATAAAAAGGCAACTGCATTTTTTGGCAAATGACTGTGGTTTGGCATAAACTACTGTTTCGCATTGATTGAAGCTATTCAGGGCATAACTAGAGTTATTCAAAGTACTTAAAAAGTGTGTAAAAGTGCTTACAGTGTGCACTTATTACTGTGCATTTATTCCAAAGAGTTCATTTGTGTGCAAAGTGCAACTATTTTGTAAAGTACAGTCAAAATACAACCATTTCGAAAAATTTCTTGTGCTAGGTGTGCCTATTTGCAGAGTGCCACCATTACAGAGTGTTTCTTGCACTGCAAAAGAGTTATTTAGCACAGTATAGCCATTTTGAGAAAGTTTCAGTGTGTTGTGTACTGTTTTTTCACAAAGTGCAGTTATTTCAATTTTTTTTATCTGAGCTCCTTCTGTCCAGTTTATTCACACAGTGCAGTTATTTTGAAATGTTTCTTACACTGATAAGATGTGATTTCTTACAGTACAGTGATTTCAAGAATATTCTTGTGCCCAGGAGACTTATTTTGCAAGGTACAGTTATTCACAGACTTTTTGTACTATTGGGCATAGTTACAAGTACTGGCATACATTTCTGGCATATGTGTGTGGTCGTGCATACTTGCAAAAGCCTTCACTGGTATGTGTTAATATGTCGGAGGACTTTTGCAGATGAGGTTCACTTGTATTTGATCAGAATATTGCAGAGAACTGGAGAATATTTGAGCAAGAGTACGATATTTTTTATACAAGCAGCTTATTCTGACATTTAGCTAAACCTAGCTGGGTCAGAGGCCATTGAAAAAGAGGGTTAATTTGTGTATGCACCAGCAGTATATGAAAGAGAAGGGGAAACTGTCATATTTTTGTACAGGCAGAATCAAAGGAAGACCCCGAGTGTTTGAAATGCAAATTCAGGAAGATGTGCAACCCCTAGACAAATGTTACGTTAGAGAGGAATTTGTTTTGCACAAGAGATCAAAAGCCAGGAGAAACATTTGCAGCTTATATTACTGACCTGAGAAACAAAGCTAAAAGATGCAGATTTGGTGATTTAAAAGATGAGTTAATAAAGGACAGGCTTGTGTGTGGTTCTAATAGTGCTGCAGTGAGAAAGATTTTGCTTCGTGACAGTGATTTAATGCTGAGCAAAGTTACTGAGATTTGTCAAATCCATGAGGTTACAGAAAGACACACAAGTATGCTTGCAAGTGATAGGAGCATGGTTTCAGCAGGCTCCAGAGCAAATGTAGACAGCATGCAACAAGCGACTAGCAGAAGCAGGCCTAAGCACATGGCAGCTGTAACCTCTGTGGGTGTGGCAGGTAAAACATGTAGTTTTCCAGCAAGTTCTAAGACTAGTTCAGAGAGAAGGAGATGCTCAGTGCAGTACAAGGGTGAGTCAGCAAAACCCAAATCAAGCTTTATTGTTAAGTGTCACAGTTGTGGTGCCAATCATGAGTCTAAAAGAGAAAAGTGCTTAGCATTTGGTCAGCAATGCCACAAGTGTAAAAAATTGAACCATTTTCAAAAGTTTTGCAAATCAAGTAAACCTCACACAGTAATAAAGAATGGTCACTTAAAAAATCAAGTTGATCATAGAGAGAGCTGCAACCCTACTTTCTGCATAGATGGTATATCAGTAATGGATGAAAAGGTTGATGCAGTAGATTTGCTGGCAAAGAATGAAATGTTTTGTACTGTCCAGATCAATGGTAAATCCATTGAGCTCAAAGTAGACACTGGTTCAAAGTGTAATGTTACGTCAGCAGACAAATTTGCTAAGGTGAGAGCTGGTGAACAAATTAATATGGCCAGTTGTACGAAACTTGTTGCTTATGGAGGTGAAGAAATTCAGTCCGAAGACTCAGTAGTGCTTTCATGTTGTTTGGCTAGGAACTGCTACAGCTTACTATTCTATGTAGTCCAAAGACCTGTGCAGTCATTGTTGTGTCTCAGAGACAGTTTGAGAATGAACCTGTTTTCCTTTACCAAAGAAATTCATCATATAAGCACGTCTCAGTTGCAGTTTTACTGGAGCTATTTTCTCAGAGTATGTTGATGTTTTCTATGTCAAGTTTAGCAAACTTCCAGTTGTGTATTCTATGAAGTTAGACCCAGAGGTCAGTCCAGTGGTCAGACTGGCAAGAAAAGTTCTGATAGCTATGCAAGGTAAAGTCAAAGCTCAGTTGGATAAAATGGTGCAGCAAGGTGTAATTTGTCCTGTTACAGAACCAACAGAATGGGTGTCGACTATGGTAAAAGTCCACAAAAAAGGCACAGATGAAATCAGAATTTGCATTGACCCAAGAGATTTGAACAAAACATTAAAGAGGCCACATCATCCTATGCGTACAGTCGAGGAAGTCATAGCTCTAATATAGAATGCCATTTTTTTTTCTGTCTTGGATGCAAAAAGTTCATTTTGGCAAGTGATGCTTGATCACAAATCTTCACTACTGACTACTTTCAGTACCCCATTTGGAACATATAGATTCCTGAGGATGCCATTTGGTCTAAATTCTGCAAGTGTAGTCTTTCAGCATGCAATGGAACAAATTTTTTTCAGGTTATCCTTGTGCCATAATAGTAGATGATTTATTGGTTGGAGGCAATGGTGAAGCAGAGCATGACAAAAACCTCAGGAATGTTCTAGATAGATCATGTGAAGTGAACTTGAAGCTCAATCCCCTAAAGTACAAATTCAGACTACCAGAAGTTACATATGTAGGTCATTTATTTACTAGTACTGGGTTGCAATCAGACCTGTCCAAGCAAGCAGCCATTCTTGAGATGCCAGCACTGGATAATGTTCACGTTCTACAATGTTTTCTTGGTATGGTCAAGTGTTTAGGCAAGTTTATACCAGACTTCAGTGAGTTGACAGCACCTTTGAGAGAGCTAATGTGCAAAAATGTTACATGGTCTTGGTTGTAACAGCACCAGAGAGCATTTAAAGACTTTAAGCAGAAAATTGCCACCCCACCTACATTAAGATACTATGATGTTAATAAACCAGCAACTCTTTCCTGTCATGCTTCAAAATTTGGTCTTGGTGCGGTTATTCTTCAAGAGAGCAGACTAGTAGCCTATACATCCAGAACTCTTACCCAAACTGAAATGCAATATGCTCAAATTGAGAAAGAACTTTTGGCAATAGTATTTGCATGTTTAAGTTTCATGATTATATTTATGGTCGAGCTATTCAGATTGAAACTGATCACTAACCTCTAGTCACTATTTTAAATCCTATGCATGCAACTCCAGTGAGATTACAAAGAATGATGCTCAAATTGCAGAAGTACAACTTTAAAATGGTCTATACAAAAGGTAAACTTCTTTATCTGGCTGATACCTTATCCATATTTCCCAGAAATCCAATGGAACAGCTTAATGCAGATAATTTTGACTTTAATGTCATGGAAGTGCATAATTTTTGTAGAATATGAACAGCCAAAGCATGTGTTTCAAGGGAATTCAGTATGTGGCAGTTTGTATAAACTGAGATGTACTGAGTACTGTTAACTCTGAACTGTGAACAATGGAAAAATACTGAACAAGCTAGATTCTGCCTGAAGGCAGGAAATGTGCCTTTTATGGAAGATATCCGATTTTCTCTTTTGCCTAGAGATATGATGGTGTGAATTGTCTTATGTTTACTGGTAAACCTTTGATTGGTTAATTGCTCTATATAATAATGTAATTGGTCCAGTTTTACATTTTTGCACTGCCAGCAGTATTGCCAGTATATAAGCTTGTTTATTACTTTGTTCTGGGAGTCTCCCTGGTACTTTCCATTAGGCTCCCGCACGTGTGTACTGTAGTTAATAAAAGCCACTGAAAGAGAGAAAGAAATGTATCTGTCTTCATTTTTAACATACTGTCAAATTTTACAATTGGTGCCGTTTACTCAGATCTGAATTAAGAGCAAGCTGCAGCAGTTGAGAACTGAACGAAATACTGCTAAAAGGGCCCACAACAGATTTTTCAGTTTCTGTGGTATTTCTTTCATTTTTCTGTCCCTGTCTGCCTTCTAAAGTTTTATGAACAAATTTTTTTCTGACAAAGTTATGATTTCTCTCCTTCAGTCGTTTTAAGGTAAGTGGCATGCATTTCTTTTCTGTTTTGAATACGCAGTATGAGAGTGGGGTTAATCCGGATAATAAACTGGCATCATACGTATGAAAGGAGGAATGAGAGTGGGGAAAAAGACTTTTTTATAACGTCTTAGCTAAACCTGTGTTAAACAGGTATAGCTTCCTGTATGAGAGTGAGGTAAAAAGACATTTTTATAATGCCTTAGCTAAGCCTGTGTCAAACAGGTATAGCTTCTTGTATGAGAGTGGGGTAAAAAGACATTTTTATAACTTCTTAGCTAAACCTGTGTCAAACAGGGATAGCTTCTTGTATGAGAGTGGGGTAAAAATACGTTTTTATAACGCCTTAGCTAGACCTGTGTCAAACAGGTATAGCATCTTGTATGAGAGTGGGGTAACAAGACATTTTCATAACGCCTTAGCTAAACTTCTGGTAAACAGGTATAGCTCATCGAGTGATAGTGGGGTACTGAGTGAAAATGGGAGCGAGTATAGGAAAAATAAATGAGCCAGAAAAAGGTACACCAGCTGGTTATATGTTTTATCGGGTGTCCCAGGACAGTTGTATGTTTTTAAATCAGTGGATCACCCTTACTAAAGATGATGGCGATCTTGCTTTTCCGGAAAATGGTAGTTTTAATAAAGATGTTCTGACTAATTTACGAAAAAAGTTAAAAAAGAAAGGAAAAATACCAGGGTTGTGCTGGACAGCTTTTAATGATTGGATGTGTGAGGCAAAAGAACGAGAAAAATATTTGGTCGTTAGTAGTCTTAAGGATAGTCAACAAAAGTTAAAAGAGCAGATAAAGGAACTGCGACAAACTACTAAGAATCTAGACATAGCTAATGGTAAACGTTTAAAAGACCCACCCTTTAAGGGATTATATCCAATACAAGAATTAAATAAACTACAGATACCAGAATCATCTGAAGATGATAATCCATGGTTTCCCCCACCCCCTACAGCTCCACAACCGCAATATCAACCTTCACAACTACAGGATGGAATTGTTCTACAATACCGAGTGAAGGCCGGCGGATGGAAGAGCAAATCATTCAGGACCCCAGATGGGGAGATCAGATGATAGGAGGCCAGCCTAGTTGCCTGACTATAGAACAACCCCACCAAATAGATACAAGCAAATCATCCCCTAGAGTGACTCGCTCTAAGATTAAGAAACAACACAAAAGAAATGTGCAAATGCTTTTTGACCCTAGGTCCAGTCAGCTGAAAATACCTCAAAATAGGAAAATGATTTATTCACACAAGGGTAAATATTATAAGCAACGCCCAATTGTAGTTAAGGATAAGGAAGATTATATTAATCCAGATAAATCTCATCAAAGCTTCACTTCCGATTTGAGCACGAGCTCGTGAGACGAAGCAGGAGTATTTCCATTGAGGGAGGTTCCAAATCCAGCACATGCCAGAGATGTGGAACAACTGGCTACTGTCGTAGAACCTAGGGCGTGGTCGGCAGTTGATTTTCAAGCTATTACCAAATCACTTTCACCCATTCGTAATAACCCAGCAAAGTTTCAACGCGTATTAGCAGGACACATATGTTTACAAATTCCTACTATAGAAGAAGTTAAAGCTGTCCTCCAATACGCTGTTCCAGCTGATCTCATGAAATATATATGGGATCATGCTAATGCCCCCACCCCAATACCAAAACATAACACACAAGGGGAAAACAGTTTTGAAGCAGTTAGACAACGAATTGTTGATGCCATATTGTTATAGTACCACCAACCCCAAATTGGTCTAAGATTAAATCAGTCTTACAAAGAGAAGACAAACCTATTGATGAATATTTACAACAACTTACTGATGCCTTTGAGGCATATTCCGGATACCCAGAGCCCACCGAAGGCCCAGCTCAGAGCGGGCTGTCAGCTGCTTTTGTGGATGGGTTATGCACTCAAGTGAGAGATAAATTAAAAGAAGTATGTTTGAATTGGCCCAGTCTGGGCCTGTATGAGTTAGTCCAGCAAGTACAATACCTATCTGACCATTTGGCTAAAGAAAATAAGGATTTACAGGAAAAATTAGTACAAGCACAAATTCAAATGTGTAACGCTCTGGGCCAACCCGGTCATCGAGGTAGAGGACGAGGGCGGGGAAGGGGGAGGGGAAGAGGTCACAGTCCAGCTACTCACAATAAACAAAACTATCAAGGCACACAACCCATTCAAACCCAGAATCCAAGTAATCAGAATGAATGTTTCAGTTGTGGCCAGACAGGCCATTGGAAAAATGAGTGTCCATATTTGGTAGAGCAACCTGCACCATACACTGAGGCATCACAACAATGGAATTCTAACTGGACACCAAACCCTAGACAACATCCACAATGAAGGTTCCCTGAACAGAAACAACAGCAGTTGTACCCCTTCCTTCCTGTGGATCAGGACAGACCACATGTTATGTTACTGGTTAAAAACAAACTATATCCATTTTTGATTGATACCGGAGCAACTAAATCTATGCTAACTAGCAGAACAGCCATGAATATTCCACTTCTAATAAAGTGACTAAAGGAGTAGGTGTTTACCTATCGAGTATTCTGAAACTGTTCCGGTCCCAATAGCTTTGGGACTGTTGCAGGATAATCATGACTTTTTAGTAGGATCATTGGCACCTTTAAATTTATTAGGACGAGACTTATTGTGCAAAATGGGGCCACCATCTTTTGCACAGCTGATAGAGTCTATCTCCAAGTACCTTCAGACCAACAGGACACTACTTTAGCAGCCTTGGATGATACTATCACATTGCAATCAATGTGTATTCAATCAGATTCTAACAGAAATGAAGATTTACACTCCCTGCCCTCTTGCTTGTGGACAACTCATGATAATGATGTAGGATTTTTTACTTCAGCTATCCCTGTAAAAATAACTCTAAAACCTGGAGCAAAATTGCCACGAGTACCACAGTACTCTCTGACAGCTGAGGCTATTTCTGGTATAGCCCCTGTTATTTCTGCACTAGCACAGCAAGGGATAATAGTACCCACCACAAGCCCATGTAATACTCCAATATTACCAGTAAAGGAACCTGGTAAACAAGCTTACAGATTTGTGCAAGATCTACGGGAAGTTAACAAAGCAGTTATGCCTGTCTTCCCAATTGTGCCAAACCCTGCCACTATTTTAAGTTGTATCCCACCTACAGCTAAATGTTTTACAGTAATAGATATTTCATCAGCCTTTTTTTCTATCCCAGTACATTCTGATAGTCAATATTTGTTTGCTTTTACCTACAAAGGGCAACAGTATACTTGGACTCGATTACCCCAGGGGTATGTAGAATCCCCAACTTTATTTTCAAGGGAAATGCATAGGCAATTACAAGATTTACAGCTACCGTCCGTACAGTACTAGTCCAATATGTGGACGATATCCTTATAGCCTCCCCAGACAGTAACGCCTGTAAGGAAGATTCACTTTTAGTGTTAAAATTTCTAGCCGCACGTGGATTTAAAGTAAATAAATCAAAACTGCAATATTGTCAAGATAAAGTACAGTATTTAGGACACATAATTGAAATGGGCTCTCGTCGGATACTCCCAAACTGTATCAGTTCTATTCAAACTGCACCTCGTCCTGTAACCCAGAGGCAACTTAGAGGGTTCCTTGGTCTAGCAGGATACTGCAGACAGTGGGTGTCTAATTCTTCAGAAATTACCAACCCTCTGTTGCAACTCCTGAGAAAGGACATTACAGACCCGCTACCCTGGATGTCACAGCATGATGAGGCTTTTCAGGCAATTAAAACAGCCCTGGTAAATCCTCCTGCCTTAGGGTTACCAGACTATTCTAAACCTTTCGTTTTCTTTTGTTGCAAACGAAATAAGACTGCTCTGGGTCTCTTAACCCAGCAACGCACTGGCGGATACTGACCAATTGCTTACTATAGCACTCAATTGGATCCGGTTGCTCCTGGTTATCCAGCTTGCTTATGGGCTGTGGCTGCTGCTGCCATCTTGGTAGATATGGCAGCTCCACTAACCCTGGGACATGACACTGTACTAGCAGTCCCGCATGCTGTTCAAGCCTTACTTTTGAAAACTAAAACACAATATCTTTCAAATGCACATCTTACTAAGTATGAAATAAGTTTAATGGGAAATCCTGCTTTACAAATTAAACGCTGCCCACCACTAAACCCTGCCTCTTTAATACCAACCTCAGACGAGGGTGAACCACATGATTGTGTGTTAGTAGTTAACTCTGTTCTTTCTCCTAGGTTGAATTTATTTGATACTCCTTTGCAAAATCCTGATTTAGTTCTTTTCATTGATAGATCCTGTTTAAGAACAAACTCCGGAAAATTCCAAGCTGCTTGGTCAGTCTGCACACCAACTGAAGTATTGCAATCAGCACGATTACCAACTGGTGCCTCCGCGCAGGCCGCGGAATTAGTGGCATTATCACATGCATGTAAACTAGCTAAAGACAAGTCTGTTACTATTTATACTGATTCCCGTTATGCCCATGGTGTTGTTCATGATTTTGGTATATTATGGAAAGAACGAGGGTTCTTAACATCTTCTGGAACACCCGTTAAAAACCATTTTTATATCAATAATTTATTACAGGACTTATTGTTACCTTCTGAAATTGCTGTTGTTAAATGTGCAGCCCATCAATCCAATGACACTTTCGAGAGTAAAGGCAATAATTTTGCTGACTGGGCTGGTAAACAGGCTGCTTTGTCACAAACTGTTCAGGGTCACTTTTTGCAGCCATTACAACCTATGAAAACTTTTGATGATACAGTACTAAAAGCTTTACAGAATGAGGTCTCAGAATCAGAAAGAAAAACATGGCTGGCTCAAAATTGTTTTCAATGATCTGGTTTGATTTGGCAACATCCAGATGGCAGATTGGTCTGCCCCCTATCCATGCTAAATTCCCTCATTAAAGCTTATCATTTGCCAGTCCATGTTGGGGTACAAGCTTTAATAAAACAAATCCAAAAGGATTGGTTTGCCCCAAAGCTTTCTGTTTCCGTACAGCACTTTGTGAGCAAATGCTCTATTTGTTTACAGTACAATATTTCCAAAGGCACAATGGCTCCCGTACAACCCTTACCAAAACCATTGGGACCATTTTGTGCTTTGCAATGGGATTTCATTGAGTTACCACTTTGTGTACATTTTAAATATGTTTTAACTGTTGTTGATGTTTTTTCTGGATGGTTAGAAGCATACCCTTGGTCAAAAATGATGCTATCTCAGTTGCTAAGAAACTTTGTTATGACTTTATACCTCGATTTGGTGTTCCTTGTTATATATATTCAGACCGTGGAACACATTTTACAGCTCAATTAATTGACTCACTGTGTACTATGTTGGACATCACGCTAAAATTTCACTGTCCATATAGACCGCAGGCATCTGGAATTATAGAACGCATGAATCAAACTCTGAAAACTAGACTAGCAAAAATTACTACTGAAACAGGCCTCACTTGGGTACAGGCCTTACCACTAGCTTTGCTCTCTATGAGAGCACAAGTACATCCTACTAAAGGTCTTTCTTCTCATTAAATTCTAATGGGCTGACCTATGCGAATGCCCATGACTCCACCACCACCCTTTTCTGAGTACGATGCCTTTGATCATGATATTATTGTATACTGCACTTCTCTTGTTTCTTTCTTACAGTGTTATCACCACCAAGTAGCAGCTGCACAACATAACCCTGATCCTTTCACGTCTTCCGAACTACAACCAGCTGATTGGGTGTATGTCAAGTCTTTTTCCAGAAAAACAGCACTGCAACCTCATTGGAAAGGGCCTTACCTGGTTCTACTGACAACCTCTTCAGCAGTACGATTAAAAGGCTCACCAACCTGGATTCATATATCACATGTTAAGAAAGTCGTCCCTTCCAAAGATCAAACACTTCTACCTTTCACGGCTCCAGAATCTCCACCTATCGCTTCCCATACTCGCAGCCATACTGTTCCTGCACCTAACAATGTCTGACATTTCTTCAATCGGAACACTTCTCCATTCTCATACCATACCACTGAGACCACCGTTTCCACTGAGGTACTGTGCAACAATCTTGGTAGTTATTTTTGTTGTTCTTATATTTTTACTGTGGCCATTCCTATTTTCCACTACAGTAATACCTCATGCCAAAAGAACTGCATGGCATCCACCATTCAATACCTACCAAGCCATAAAATATACTTATGCATCATCCCTTAATGTTTCCAATTGCTGGATCTGCATTGCCATTCCTACGGTTCATGGGGGATTGATGCTAAATATAGTTCCTTTAGGGATTAAAGAGACATGGACAAATCTGATCTATGACACATCAAGAGTTATTTTGAAACACAAAGTAGCATTACAGTTGTCTGTCTGTCAAAATGGAACTGTGTGTTTCCAGAAACTGGATAAAATCAGAGTAGGGTGGAGCCATTGCAACAAAACTGTGGTATATAACTGCACTGCATGGGATTGTGTAACCGACTTCTCACCTATATCAAGAATTGTGAAAAACTTTATAGCTAACTTTTCCCGGAAAATAGAAACTGTTTACTGGAAAATATTTGAAGGGAGGCAGAATGCTGAGAATCACTTTAAACCTATCAATATCACTATCAAAGTAGAGAACTATTATTTTGTGTGTGGAAGAAAAGCATATAAATGGCTACCAGGAAACTGGTCTGGCAGCTGTTTCCTGGGGTACCTAGTTCCAGCTATCTGACATGTATCTACATTACCTAAGGGAAAAATTCGGAACGTTCGAGAAGTCAAGAAGCCTGCCAGTCCAATAGGTAAAGTTGATGCTTTATGGATCTATCATCATGACCTGGCTCATGCTAGTACCAAAGGACTATGCCATATAGACTTGGGTGATGATGTAATATCATGGGCTGGTATAATCTTGTCATACGGAACAATGAAATCAATTTGGGAACTGAGAAAGTTATCCAAACTGCTCAAAATCTTGAGCAATGCTACATTTTCCGCCCTAGAATTAGTAACTGATGAACTGACTGCTATGAAGGCTGTAGTACTCCAAAACCATATGGCCCTCGATTTCACCCTAGCAGCAAAAGGAGGAACTTGTACTTTAATCCAGGAGGAGTGCTGTACTTTTATTCCTGACAATCAGCACAAAATTGAGAGTCACCTTGAACTTATTCAGAGAATTTCCAAACGTGCAGAGGCCAAAGAGGCTGATAGCTCAACATGGGCTTGGTTAACCAATCTGTTCTCAGGTTGGGGTGGTGGACTGTTTAAGCTGATCTTGTTAATTGCAGTATTAGCAATTGTTGCTTTCATTGTCTTATTTCTAATCAAAACACTGATCTTGAAATTGATATCTTCAAAAACTGTGAAAAAAGTGCCTAAATTTTATATGCCTGCATCTATGACTGTAGATAATGAAATGAAAATGTCTCTCAATGATGAAAAGACTAGGCATGGTTATGCTAGATCTGTGGCAAATGTATGACAGATTAAATGATGATGCTTACACAGCATCAAATGGGGGATTGTACAATATGAACAGCCGAAGCATGTGTTTCAAGGGAATTGAGTATGTGACAGTTTGTATAAACTGAGATGTACTGAGTACTGTTAACTCTGAACTGTGAACAATGGAAAAATACTGAACAAGCTAGATTCTGCCTGAAGGCAGGAAATGTGCCTTTTATGGAAGTATATCCGATTTTCTCTTTTGCCTAGAGATATGATGATGTGAATTGTCTTATGTTTACGGGTAAACCTTTGATTGGTTAATTGCCCTGTGTAATAATCTAATTGGTCCAGTTTTACATTTTTGCACTGTCAGCAATATTGCCAGTATATAAGCTTGTTTATTTCTTTGTTCTGGGAGTCTCCCTGGTACTTTCCATGAGGCTCCTGCACGTGTGTACTGTAGTTAATAAAAGCCACTGAAAAAGAGAAAGAAATGTATCTGTCTTCATTTTTAACGTACTGTGAAATTTTACATTTTTCTACCACAAGACTTTATGAGCAGAGAGATCATACAATGACTGAACCAGCTTTGCAAAAGCTCAACCACTACATTAATGTTGGCTGGCCATCAAAGCAATATACTGTACCAGCTGAAGTGCAAACCTATTTTCATTACAGAGATGAGATGTTGATGGAAGATGGCATTATTTTCAAAGGTCCTAAAATTGTTGTTCATGCTTCCTTACAATGTGAATACATCCAGATTTTACATCATGGTCACCCAGGTTCCAAATCTACCAAAAGAAGGGTGAGAGGACTAGTATTCTGGCCTTCTCTAGCAAAATACATTGATAAAGTACTTTCTTCTTGTTCAGTATGCAATAGTACTAAACCACATTTGCAAAAAGAACCAATTCAGCTAAGTCAAGTTCCTGAACTACCTTGGTCAACAGTAGCCACTGATGTATTTGAGTGGAACAATCAGCGTTACTCAGTGTTGGTAGACTCTTATTTGAACTAGTTTGAGATTGATTTACTACCTAACCTAACATCCACTACTTATCACCAAGTTGAAACATCATTTCTCAAGCCATGGTAGTCCACACAAAGTTATTTATGACAATGGTACCCAATTTACCAGTCAGTTTCAGAAATTTGCAAAAGAATGGGACTTCATACATGTTACTAGTAGTCCAGAATGCCCACTGTCAAATGGACTAGCTGAACTTTCAGTACAGAGTGCAAAGCAATTACTAGAGAAGTCAAAGCATGATAATAACAATGTCTTTTTGAATTTATTCAATCTCAGAAACATACCCCATGACAATACACTTGGATCTCCTGCTCAGAGACTTCTGTCTAGGCAAGCTAGAACATTGCCTATCAGTTCCAGTTTGTTGAGACCTAAAGCTAAAAACAACAGAACAATCAAAGGCCAATTATTCAGAAAGCGTTCTTTTCAGAAATCCAGCTATGATAAATTGAGCACATTTCTTTACCCATTGAAAAAAGGAGAGACAATGAGGATACAAACAGTGAAAGGTTTCTACCGGATTGGTCAAGTAGCAGGTATATGTGCTGAGCCAGCATCCTACTTCATAGAATCTGAGGGTGTGGAGTACAGGAGAAATCACAGACATCTTCTTCCTGTATCAGAAGCAATATCGCAGCGTTGTTCCTGTGATAAAGGCTCTATATCTCAGAGCAATCCAGATAATGTTCCTGTTGCAGAACATGTCTTAACTTTTACTTCCATTCCTGATTACGTTCCTGATATCCCCAAAGTTGAACATTCAGCAGAGACAGTCCCAGTTGCTAGACCTAGTTGTAATTTCTACGTCACATGATTTGGTCATATTTCCAGACTTAGTGTGAAATACACAGCAGCCTGGACATACTTGTCTTTATGTATTTAGTTCTGTATAACTGCATGGCAAAGGATTATATTGAATCAATTTCATGTCAATTAATGTCATCAGTAATGCATGACTCATTCCACAAAGAGGGAGGATGTAGAATAGTGTTTGTTTGTTGTACCTATGAGAAGTGTTTCCAGGACAGGACGTGCATATAAATAGCAAGCATGTGCTAGCTTCAGTGCCATTTTGAGAGTACAGCCAGAGAATGAACATGTATGAGTGTGATGGCTAGTTTGTTTATAAGTTTATCTAAGCTAAAATTATTAAGCCTCAATCCTGATGTGTTTGCACATAATAAAGCTGCTTGAACAGAACCCACAAATGTTCGTCTGTTTTATCCTGACCAGACGAGTGACAGGGACATAGCTAGTAAACCTGTGTCAGCCTTTCCCAGGTGTGTGTTTGTGTGTAACTCAAACCTCAAAGAGTGTGTGTGTCAACTACTTGTGCAGGGACATAAAAGTACTGGTTGGACAGAGAGGGTGATGGAGGTCTTGACTTTGTCACCCAACTGAGATCTCAACTCTATAGCTGTGCCAGTGGGGAGTCTTATTAGGGATATAGAGGAAGAGGGACAAACCAGCCCCATACTTATTGTCATCTCTGTGTGCTCTTAAGGGAAATTGCACTCAATGCAGAGAACTGCATATGGAAATACTGTGCATGTACTTGCTATCTTCCCACTGAATATCCCCCCCACAGGTGCCAGTGGTGAGGATTGAGGCTCCTTGATTACTGGTCCAGTTGTGGGTCATCACAAAAAATTCTAGACAAAGTCAAAAATAATGTAGGGACTAAGGCCCAGAATTGGGAAACGTTTAACTATTATTCCAGTTCATTTAATAGAAAACAGATTTTGCATCAACATGCATTTTTTGAGCAATATGAAACACGAAACTTCAATGGCTTCATTACTGACAAACAATAATCCTCAGTAGTTTAGGAAAAGGAAAATATATGAGGCAAAATCCTGGAAATTTCTACAAAATTAGAGAAAGGTAAGAGATATTAGAGTGTGTGTGTGTGTGTGTGTGTGTGTGTGTGTGTGTGTGTGTGTGTGTGTGTGTGTGTGTGAGTGTGACGATTGGGGAGTGATTAGCGAAGGCTGCCAGCCTAGTCAAACAGAATTTGATATATAATTCTGGCATTTGTAAATAAATGTAAAATACAGGCATGTTTTCTTGAGTGTAAAAGAATGCTGTGAAATGTGGAACTGCAAAATATGTGACAACATTGCACTCTACTGGCCCAGTGAAGCATGTTGTGACCCTTTTATGTTAGAATTCAGTTCCAGTGAGTCTGGATGAAGGTTTCATGCCCATTGTTTTAAGGCTAAAGTTTATGACCAGAATTTAGATGTGGAATGTGCTTTATTGCTCTGGTTTCTGTTAGAGTATACATGTGAAATGGCTTATATTGTTGTAAGTTTCTGAGCAGGTGTTAGATTGCTAAATAATGCAGTTTGTGGCCTGAGAACTCCAGACTAAGTGTAAAAAATGATGTAATTTGAGGGCCTTAGAGACATGTTTGTTAGTAATGTTTAAGTACTATTTCTCACAAGAGACTGAGGCATTTTGATTTGGATATCTAACTCAGCACTTTGCCTAAGCTCACATATAAGTTTCTAGCACTGTGATTTCTTATAGGAATACTTAAAGCTAGTAAAGATTAATTAGGTATTTTTCTTTGAAATCAGACCTGTCCTACTGTATTATTTTAAGTTTCTGTGTGATCTCTGAACTCTTAGATATCTCTGTGGTATAGTAGTTTTGTCTTGTGTTTTAATTATTTATTATTAAATATTTTTAAGACCTTCTACCTGTGGCTGGTTCATGTAGAGATAAATTATGCTTTAGAGCACAATATATATTTCTAGAGTTTACTGTCTAAGCCCTTCCAATAAGCCTAGATTGAATATTCACATTATCAACAGTAATAATTGGACACCCTTTTAAGGGCCTTTTAGGAGCTGATATTATTAGTTGGGTGGTGGCAGGGGATTACTTCCGTATGGTCTGGGTAAAGGGGCACAGCTGGAGAATCTGTGTCAGCCTTTTCCAGGAGTGTCTGTGAAGTTGGATAAATACTTATTGTATGTGTGTGTTGTGTCAGCTACTTGGGCAGGGACATGAAGCACTGGTTGGACAGAGAGGGTACTGGAAGTTTTAGCTTGCCCAGCTAGGCTGAGACATGGACCCTATAGCTGTGCCAGTTGGGAGCCTTACTGGGGACCTGGAGAGCAAGGGAGCAACCAGCCCCTGACTGACTGTGATCTCTGTGTGCACTTAAGGGAAATTGTACTTTACTGTGTGTATTGGTTATCCTTTCCTTTCTTCTAGGAGATGACCTCCCTGGTGTTATTGGTGAGGATTAAGGCTCTTTGATTGCTGGGCCAGGGCACGGTCGTCACAGTAAGTGTTTCTTTCAAATTCACAAATCAGTATTTATTACCCACAGCCTTTGTTTATGCACGCCAGACAAGCCATATGCCAGGACTTTGTAGTTTGTTTCTGAGCATACTAACAGCCCAGTATACACTTGAAATGTGAAGGTGGAAACATCCCTCTCAACTGTCCAGATTTTTGCCTTGTATTTTTGGTCTGTTTCTCATAAGGATTGTGATTTTCTGTCAGTTCATTGGGATAATCAGAGGGATGAAGTCACTAAATAATGAGATATATTGAGTTTCAGACTTCAAATCCTTCAGAAAATACAGGTTAACACAAACCATGTTATTCTATCAACTTTCTAAGTTTCTAAGAGCAATATTTAAAATCTGTCCCTATTTGTGGGCCTTTGTCCCCCCATTTTGTCAGACTTTGTCCAGATTTTTAGGACTAAGATGTTGAGAGGTATGGATAGAAATATCATGCTTTAGAAGTTCTACAGTTTGGGTCTTTCCAGATTTATAATATAAAGTGTAGAGCTTGCTTCCACAGAGGTTACAACTGATCTTTGCCATTATCCAGTTTGAGTACTGCGGTGACCTGATACCACATAGTAACAAGGTTATTTTACTCTCTTGTCCAGCTGTTTCTTACCTTACCCTTTCCTGTAGCCAAACAAGATCCTAACAAATAGACTCTGTGAATGGTACCAAAAATGCATATGTGCATTCTGGTGAAAACATGTCACTCATAGACTTTGAAAATGGCTAAAGCTCTGGATAGTTTAGAATGGTATGCTAGATTAGCAATAGTGTTATTGTTAGTGGATCACACATCAATCAAGTCCAGCTCTAGATTAATTTATAACTTTTGTAAGCAATTTCCTGAAATTTCTGTGTGATTGTTAGTGTTACTCATATTGACACTATATAATTCATAACACACATATGCATCTATTATAATTGTACATACTTAGAAAAAAGAAAGCAAAAAGCAAAAAATCAGTGCTCCTTTTATTTATATTAAAAATTCAATAAATCATATAATGAGCTCTCACTTTTATACTTTGTGTATATTAAATGTTTAAATGTGCACTTAGATGTAACCAGTCTGTGATAACATTCATCTGACTTTCACTTCCCCTGACCCTAACCATTTCTTAGGTAACAGCTGCAAACTGTAGTGACACTGGCTATGCAAGTGTGAACGTGGGAAAAGTAAAGCTAGAAGGATGCACACTGCAAACTTTTGCTCCATATCAGATTTTACACTTTCCAGTGCTACATAGTGAATGCTATGGGAAGAATCTGGGCTGAGGACAAGCTTTAATTCTCATCATTTTGTCCTTTTAGCCATGTCCTGGGGCAATAAAACTTCTTAGTGCCTTAATTCAATTTTTTATTTCAAATTAATACATCTTTAATAGTTATACTGACATTACTTTTGGTTTTAGTAATTTATTATACTATGCAGTTGCATACAGAGCATGTTTAAGATCACTTCAAGGCTTTTGGGCTAAGATCAGGTGAAGTAACCATTCTATAAACTGCATGAATTATAAGAATGGTACAATAGCTTTGTGTCTGTCTCAAGGCAGCAGCAAGGTGATGCAGTACCACTTTTGAACACTAGATGGTAAACTTTCCTTTCAAACTGCTGGAAATTAAGTAGTGTAATGTCTTTGAATGCAATGCATTTCTTCGCTTATATTCCTGCTTTTTGCATTTGGTAAATATTTTACTAATCATATATCTACAGGCTGATGGACTGTTTTGTTTTTTGTAGCTTAAATTTAGCACCTATTTCTTTTCTTCTTAAATCGGAAGCTGCTCAGTTCAACAGTACATACATACATGCATACATACATGCATGCATACATACAAATATATGGATGTTTCTAGGGTCAGAAGAGCAAGCAGGTGACCTACCGTCTCACTGCATATCTAGTATTTGAGGAACAGGCAGCAATAGTTCTTAGCCCTAAAACTGTGATAAACTAGTCATTTTCCTAAAGCTAACAGATTGCATGTAAGCGATACTCAGGTTCATACCCTTTATTTAATTTGTTGGTGTTTGTTATATAGATAGAGTGACTGACACATTGACCTTTCTTAGATATGACCTTGGTATGGTTCAGGTAGATTTAAAATATAAATTATGACATGCCTGCATATTAATACAGAAACTTACTGCAGTATTACTGTACTATATCAGGCTGCAAACTATAATGTCAGATTACAGGATAAACATAATTTATCAGGATCTGTTACTGTCTTTGTATTATAAAAAAAAAAATTAAACACTGGGAGAAGTTAAACAACCTGAGAATGTTTAATGATGTGGCAGTTATTTAAGAAATAAAACATATTCAATATGTGTTACTGTACATGGGTAGAAAAAAAATCTGCCACCTGGCCAGTTAAAGGATGTGCTGATGTTGTAGCTTCTCAGAACAGTCAGGAAAAATTACTGATGCAATATCTCCACCAGTACTAGAGCCAGGGTCCTAAATCTTCACCAACAGATAAAATACATTGGAGGGATAGGTTTATAACCTCGCTCCTCCCAAAATATCTGGAATAAGCCTCCCATACATGTTAAGCAGTAAGACCTGATATCTTCCTTTCAACATTAACTAGATAAATGGATGGGTACCACCAAATTTAGTCCAGAAATGACCAGTATGGCCCTTCTGAAGAAAAGAAGTGCTGCCTGAGGGAGGGTAATTGTAAGGCAACAATGTTCATGAGACTCGGGGCTTGGAATATCTATGAAGATATGGATCTATGCATTTATTATAAGTGTTACAACTACCACCTAACTACAAAAGTGCATATTCCACTGTCACTTCAGTCTGACACAGAATTTATTCACCTAGTATGAATCAATGTCCACATTAAATCATTAGCACAGTAATAGAGCTATAACCTGCATGTCTGAAAAATAAGCTACTATACAACACAACATGCATTTACATTCTTAGTACTGCTTATGAGCATGTGACCTCTTTTAGCGTGGCAAGGTGCATTATCACAGCTGCATACTAGAGCAGTTGCACATGACCTGACATAAATATAACCTTTCATTTCTACCTGCAAAAAAATTAGCTGATCATCAGCCTCAATGGCTCACAGATATGTGTCATGCATTGTTTGCATCTATTAAGTTTTTTTTTAATTAACTATATTATTAAACACATATCAAAGTAAGCCGCGGTGGTTCAGTGGTAGTGTTGTTGCCTCACAGCAAGAGGTTCTCCCGTTCGATTCTTGGCTGGAGTGTCTTCTGTGTGGAGTCTGCATGTCCTCCCCACGGTCGAGTGGCATTCGAAAGATATGTGTAGAATGGGCATGCCTTCCTGGAAGGTTGGGCATCAAGCTGGCACATTGGCACCCACAAAAAAAATCTGCTGCCAATCATTAGCAGACCGGAGTTCCGCTGTGGCGACCCCTAACTGGGAAAACCTGAAAGAAGAAGAACATTAAACATATATCAAAAAGCCTTATTGATTATTTTGGGCTCATTAGAAAATTTAGCACCTAATCATTTTTTTATTTTGAAACAGAGCTGTAATGTTTTCTTTCTTTCTTTCTTTCTTTCTATTTCTTGTTTTCTTAGATCATTTAGAATAATGCGTATTATGTAATATGTATTATATAATAATATATATTATTTTAAGTGATGCATGTTATTATGTAATGCTAAGTGGGACCTGTGGTGTGTTGTTATCCTATGATACAGTGCAAATTTTATTTTATTTTGTTTTATTTTACACATTTGTAAAATGGCTAAGCCACGAAACATCGGTGTCCTTTCAAGTATTCAAATGGAGGTGGAAGGAATTAGACCCTGTATCCTTGGGTGCTGTAAGTAGCTAGTTTATAGATCAAAGAATTAATCTTCTGTGCCAATTGCTAAAAGCAGCCATGTTGTATTCCCTTATTATACCCTATGTACCTTGTCTGACCCTAATTGTCTCAAAATAAGATGCTAAAAATTCTGGTGGGCTGCTCTACCTCCTCCAAAAGACCTATGACTAACAGTGCACGTCAGGGTTCAGTTCTTGGCCACTGTACATTGGTATTTAATTTTTGGAAAAAAAAACTGCTGTTAAGGGTTTATGGATGACCAAGTTTGCAGATGACTCCCCAGACTACATCAAGATCCTCCAAGAGGGCCTTTCCCAAACCAAGAGTAAGTGTCAAAAACATGGACTAAAACTAAATACAAAGAAATACATAATATATTCTTTTGGCAGGCAAGAAGACCCTTATAATTATCACATTGACAGCATACCCCTGAAAACTGATCGAGTAGTTTGGCACCTGGGTAGACAATGAACTGTCCTTTGATCACCATGTATCCAGTATTGTAAGAAAGTCCTTCTTCATTGCATAGCTTATTACCAAGGGTATGATACTCAGGTCCAGAGATCTGATCATTCAACTGTATTCCACACTCATCAGGATAATCATTGAAGGATGATATAATGCCCCTTCAGCATATACCTGTCCAATAATTTGACAGAAGTTGAATGTCCACATCTCTTTCTTGCATTGAAAATCAAAAGGTCTAAATCTCTTTTGCAGCATAAAGAGAACATATTGGAGGGATGATACATATGTACCATAGAAAGTACCACTTCTTTGGAACCATCTTCCTCTCCACATAAAGCAAAGTACTTCTCTATTCAAATGAAATTAAGATGAATGGGTAACAGGAAATGCATTCCTGGTTGAACTCCCTTGTCCCTCATTGATAGAGGCAACATATAAAAGAGGTACACCATATAAATATTGTGTTCACCTCTGAGTTATTTGTACTTCGAATATAAGGGATAAAAACTTCATGAGAATGAAGGGCTAGGCTTCTAAAAATCCTCATGGATCAATAACCTATGAACTTATGAATCATAGAATTATAGGATCTTAGGAGATTACTAGGCTATTGGCCCCGAGGCCCTTATAAGCCTAGCCAAGTGTTTAGCCCATGTTTAGACAAATAAGCACCCGATGCTCCTGTCCAGCAAGGACATGGGTAGAATCCCAGGGATATATTTTCTGTTTATAATCCAGTTATCCAGATTGCATTTAAAAAGGGGTAAAGAGGTATTCTGGTTGATGTGGAGAGGGAGTCTATTCCATAGATGAGGGAGTCTCTGGGATACAAATCTGTCCTGCAAACAAGTCCTGTTGATGTCACAGACCAGGATGAAGCCACATGTGCAGGTTACTCGAGTGGAGCAGCAGTCCCATCAAGGTGGGGTCCATGATCACCTTATATGCCAGACAGAGATCACATCTGAGGAGTCTGTATGAAATTGAGTAGAAGGATAGAGCTTTTAGCCTATCTGTGTATGGTAGATGTTTGAGGCCCTGGATTCTCCTCATGAGGAACCTCTGTGGTCTCTCAAGCTGCTGCATGTGCTTTGCGAGGTACAAGGTGCATTTACTCAATAATGGGCCTTATAAGCAGTGACGGCTGGTGACTTCAAATTAAAGGGGGGACTGCAGGAGACAGCTGAATGGGTGGGGCCAATGGGGAGGGGTGCAGCCAACTAGAAAGGGGTGGGGCTATGCTCAAAACCACAACAACTGGAACTTTAATTAAATACGCTGCCCTGGGTGCCAAACCATCATTAAGAGAGTCCAAGCAAGACAAAATGAAGTGTAGAAGAAAAAAAATATTTCAATGCACTGGCTACATGACAACTTACTTAATATCTTGATGGAAACGCAAAGGTTGTGAGACATGAAAAAATAAATTACTTTTTAAATACATTACTGGAATGCCAGTCAAAATCAAGTATAAAAAAAAAACAATCAGCACTCAACTCAACCCCTTCTGTTTGCATTGCAGTTCTAATTATAATTTATATTCAGCTTTATAAAATTACCAAGTAACATGCTGAAAGTAGCAATCTCTGTGATACCCCCACTTGTAAAAATGTTTCTTATCCAAAAAAGACATGTTGCCTGACAACAACTATTTACTTGTTTCATGGGGAAGACATGATCAAAGTAAAAAATGAACAGCAAACAAGAAACAAGCTCAAGATAAATTGCTTAAAGGATTACTGCACAAGTTATGGACCACACATGATAGATTGGCATTTTTTTTAGTTTATAGGTAAAGCCTGCAAAGATGACTGCAAGTCTCCAACAAATGTAATGAGCTTCTGAAAATACTGTAATCCTATCTTTTATTACAAATACTGTCATATGCATTTCAATACCTAAGGCTTATACGTTATGTAGTTATGTAAATATTATCTGCATGGCAACAATGAATAGGCTTTCAGTGTTAGTAATTCTTTAACAGTATGTTTATTAAAGCTTACTTGCATCTTACAATCTCCAACAAGCTTACCTGATGGTCATTAAAGCATTGTTACTTAAACACAGAGCAACAGGACACTGTGACAGCATGCATTTTCTGAATATTAAGAAGCATAAATCAACAGTATAAAAATATGACAGAAAACCAGAACATTCTGCAAAATCAAAGACAGATGAAAAGTCACGGCCGTACTTGTGGTCTACCTTGGATGGGGGAATACTCTGCATACTTACACTGTATAACTGCTCCTTGCCTTGCTTGGACACATCCAGAGCCACTACAATGGGGAGTGGGGTGCAACAAGTATGTCACAATTTGAAATGCCTCTGGCTAATGGTGATGGCTCTGACACTCATACCTCTCAACCTCAGAGCAAGAAATCTGGACAAAGCCATACAGAGAAGTGGGACACATGCCCAAAAATAAGGACAATTTTAAATATTGCTCTTATAAACTTAGAAAGATAATAGAATAGTAGTAGGTTTTGCATTAGTATGAATTTTCTGAAGGGTATGAAATCTGAAACTCAAATGTCTGCCATTATTTTCTAACTTCAATCATTTGCCACTAATTTGCCAGAAACACCACAATTATATGAAAAACAGCCCAAAAATGTAATGCAAAAATATAAAATTGCCACACAATACAGCTGGGAACCTGTCAAAGAAGGGACACCTTTTTAATATTAGTACTGTTAACTTGAGCAGCTGACAAAATAAGAGCATCTACATGCATTTCTGAAATAAAAGTAATCTATAACTCTGGTCATTACAGTTATTTATAATTGTAAACCCTCCATGTTTTCTTCCAAAATTGCCATTTTGCAGAGGGATTATTAGGGGGAGAGCAACATTTTGAGCCAAAATTGGGGGCATTCGAGAGGTTTGGATATTCCTAATTCTATAACGCAATTTATTTTCACATACCTCTCAACCTCTTAATGCAGGAAATCTGGACAAGGCCAAATATATTGGGAGAACATACAAACAGTACTAAAAATTGCTCTTGTATAAACTTAAGACAGTTGATAGAATAACAGGTCTTGCTTTAGCATGCATTTTGGGTTCCTATCATGAAATTGAACTTCCGGAAGTTCGAACACCAGAAGATCTAACTTGGAAGTTTGAAAGTTGAAAATGTCAAAGCCGCGGAAATCCAAATTCTTTCCCAGGGAAAGAATTTGGTTGGCCATTTCTGCGGCTTTGACATTTTCTCCACTGTGGTGTGAAAGTTACGGAACGGGTTAAAGTAAGTGTGCGATAGTGACGGACTTTAGGGTTAGGGTGCGGGTAAGGTAAGTGTGCGATAGTGACGGACCTTAGGGTTAGGGTGCAGCTAAGGTAAGTGTGCGATAGTGATGGACTTTAGGGTTAGGGTTTGGGTTAAGGTTAGTGCATGGATAGTTGTGTATGTAAGGTTTAGTGTAGGTTTATAAGGTTTTTGGTGTGCTTGTGTTGTGTGTGTGTGTTTTTTGGAGCAGCGAATATTTTCATTGGGGAAAAAATTCGCTGTTCTGAAGTTTCGATGTTATCACATTTCGATCTTCCAAGTTCGAACTTATGGTGTTTGACATTTTGGAAGTTCGATTCCATGATATAGACCTTGCATTTTTCTGAAGGTTATGAAGTCTGAAACTCAATGTCTGTCATTATTTAGTGACTTAATTCCTAATTGATTTGCCAGAAAACCACACATTTTATGAGGGACAAACCAAAAATAAGAAGCAAAAATCTATTCATTCTGCAAAAATCTGGACAGCTGAGAGGTATAGTTCAGCCAGGGCTGTCTGGGTTTGCTGCCCTTCCCCCCTCACAAAATTATGGTTGAATGGAGCCTCCCCTGCAGCCATTCCAATGTCCCATTCCTTGGTTATTTCACCCCATTTACCACAAACACTGTAATGTGTATACTGCTTTACTTCTGTGATGATTTGGATTTCATTTGAAAGTTTTATTTTGCATTTTACAGCACAAACCCTAATAGATATCTGCTAAACAAAGCAATGCAGTCTCACAATGAAAATAGACTTAGCATTAAAACTTCTCTGCCCTTGAAACTCACATTCCTTGAAACAGCATTGAAACCCACATTCAAAGAAAATACATTTTGCCAGTGGCAGATAAAGATTAACTTTGGGCTGTTTTCAAATCATAGGCCCCTTGAACACGAAACATACACATGCTCTTTGATACACCTTCCTGATTGTATTAAATTATATTCCTTGTACAATACAGTACAGGTGTTAGAGGGCATTTTAAATTTATTGTTTTGAACATTTTTCCAGTAAACAATGAAACAAAATGCATGCACCAATAATGACAAAACTGCCCAATTCAGAACATTTCCATCATAAAAGTCTACTCAAACTTCTACAGTCCACCAGTAGCGGTAAATATGCACAATCTCTGAAGAAGTAAAAGTGATCTAAATAATTCCACATTAAAGAAATCTGTAACTAATGACGAGGTTGCTGCTAGCAAAGAACTTTATATATCATTATTCCATCTACAAATAAAGTGTATGTTGCCCTTGTGGAATAAATTGCCTATGTTGCCTTAAAAAAATAAGCTAGTAATATCGCAATAGGGAATGGATGACAAAGTGATAACAGGTTCATAGTTACTAGGTATCTTCACCAAAAAGGGCTGCAGCATCCACCCCCTTTGCAACACAGTACAGTATCAGCAATGCATCTATCTACTGTGGGAGTAGAACCCACAGTCTTCTGAATCAAAAGTGAACACACTACCTGTTGTACTATTAACAATGCAAGCAGATTCAACATAAGCAGCACTAAACTTTTGTTCCCCTGCAGCTCTCAGCTCCTTGTAAAATCTACTCGACACTCAGCTGTATTTCTGAAATTTGCAGCACAAGAAATCTGGAAAATTTTATTGGGGGGGGGGGGCAAAAGTCCAAAAACCAGGGACAAATTTTAAACATTGCTTGTATAATGTTGGAAAGTTGCTTGAATAAAATGTTGTGTTACCACCATACATTTCACTGGCAAGTCTTGAGCCCAGAGGGCCCTGCGCAAAACAGTCAGAGCAACATACCACTATGCCAAATCAGCTATTTTGTGAAAGTGAGGAAGACTGAAACTTAAATGGCTACCATTTAGTGAATTCAGTTCTCACCATAGCTGTCAACCTCTTAGCACAAAACACCTGAACAAAGCCAATAATGGGGGGAATACAGCCCCCAAACACATTCAGTGAATTCAGTTCTCACCACAGCTCTCAAACTCTTAGGTTCATAGGTTCATAGGTTGGTACTAGGCTATCGGCTCTAGGGCCTATACAAGCCTAGCCATAACAATTCCCTGGCTATTTCTTCCCACACTATTTACTTCCCTGGACCCCTGTCTAGCAGGGCGACTGACATGAGCCCCAGGGTGAATTTCCTTTCTCCCATCCAATCATCAAGGTTCCTTTTGAAGATGGCCAAAGAGGCGCTCTGCTTGACATGTATGGGCAGTCTATTCCAGAGTCTGGGGAGTCTCTGGGTCAGGAACCTATCCCTCCAGCATGTTTTGTTTATTGTGATGACAAGATTTAGATCCCTGGAGCATGTGGCTCTGAGGGATTGGGATTTCTTTAAGTGTAGCATGCCCAACAGCTCTGAGTTTGGCATGGCCTTGTATGTTAAGCAAAGATTGCCTCAGAGTAGACGATATGCGACAGAGTATAGCTGGAGTTTTTTAAGATGATCAGCATAGGGCATCTGCTTTAGGCCTGTGATTCTTTTAGTGAGGTATTTGTGCAGCCTTTCCAGTTGTTGCAGATGTCTTGAGAGGTACATACCAAATGGGGCGTTGTATTCTATAATGAGTCTAATGAGGGATGAGTACAGTGGGACAATGACCTTCTTTTTGTCTGGATGAAAAGCCCTTAGTGATGAGGTGTGCCACATAGAAGGATTTCCTGACTGTTGTGGCGATGTGGTTATTGAAGCTGAGACCACTGTCCACCTGTGTCCCTAAGTCTCTTATCACACTTTCAGTGTTTAGTGTACTGCCACCTATGTGATAATTCATGGGTGCATGTTTTTTCCCAAAGGGGATAACTATACATTTCTTGGCATTGAGCTTGAGCCCATGGCTCTGGCACCAAGCATTTGTTTCTGTAAGGCCTTTTGTAGAGTATCCACATCATTTGGGGATTCAATAATGGCTCCCAGTTTGCAGTCATCTGCAAACTTTGTTAGCCAGAGTCCCTTAGTGTTGGCCTGTACTTCAGAGAAGTAGATGCCAAACAAGAGAGGTCCCAGGACTGAACCCTGAGGTACTCCACTTGTCACTTGTCTGGAGCTGGATTTGGAGTCAGCTACTTTTACAGTGTGGGTTCTGTCAGTAAGCCAGTTGGCAACCCATCAAGTTATGTAGGGATTAATGCCCAGCTTAGTAAGTTTATCTATGATTCCAGAGTGGGGGATGGTGTCAAAGTCCTTGGTGAGGTCCAGATAGGCTGTGTGGACTGCCTTACCCTCGTCCACGGCTCTGGAGACTGATTTGAAGAAGTCAGTAAGGTTCAGAAGACAAGATTGGCCCTTCACGAACCCAAACTGGGTGGGGTCCAGTGTTTTAATGTTGCCAATGTGTTTGTTTATAAGTTCCATGATAATACATTCCATGGCCTTGCAGATCAGGCTCGTCAGACTGATGGGGCGGTAGTTCCCGGGATCCAAGGTGGATCCCCCTTGTGGAGTGGGATAACTGTAGCTGTGCGCCACTCAGTGGGCATGAAGCCTGAGGAGAGGGTATGATTAAACATGGCACTTAGGTGAGGTGCCAGTTCATTTTGAAGTTCATGTAGTACACAGCCCAGCATGTCATCTGGTTCCATGGATGCTGTATTCTAAGCTTTGGAGAGTGCATTTTTTACCTGTGTGGCCATTATTACCGGAATTTGGCAATCTTCTAGTATTGAGATGGGCCATTTAGGGGGTGAGAGGGTGTGAAGTTGGCACTGAATCGATCTGCCAGGATATTGGCAATATCCTTGGGATCAGTATATTTAATGCCATTCTGTTGCAGCTCAGAGCAGATCTGAGCATTGCCATTTAGATTCTTGATATAGTTATAGAATGCCTTAGCAAAAAACACATGGACAAAGCCTGTAATGGGGGAATACAACCCCCAAACATATTCAGTGAATTCAGTTCTCACCATAGCTCTCAACCTCTTAGCAAAAAACCTGGACAAAGCCAATAATGGGGGAATGCAGTCCCAAAAATAGGGACAAATTTCAAATATCCATGTTATAAACTTAGAAAATTGCTAGAATAAAAGGTTTTGTGATAACATGTACTTTGTGAAGAATATGAAGTCTGAAATTCAAATGCCTGTTATTTTTTATTTAACATTTGTTAACCAGGAAAGTCTGACTTGGAACAAAAGCCAATTTTCAGCAGAGAGAAACACTCCAGATGCATGTCTTTGTAAGATGGGAAGACATGCAGATTCCATGCAGAAGGCACCCCAGCTAAGAATCAAACCAGAGAACCTGTAGCTGCTAGGCAACAATGCTACCAGTGCACCACTGCACTTCTGACTTGGCATGGAAAAACAAACATACAGAAACCACAGATTTAATGAGGAACAGAACAAATATGAGGCAAAAATCTGCAAATTTTTTGCATATGGTGGTGGGTAGGGAATTCAGACCCTTGCCACCTGAACACAAGGTTCAAGCCTGAGTGTTCTCTACCCACCACCATGTGTTCTCTCTAGCCACCAGTATATAGCAACTGGGACGTTTTACACACACACACACTACCTGAATGCTTCCCCAGTAGTACAACCGAATGGATGGTTTCCGATGCTTCCCCTGTAACAGCACAAGCTAACGGCTACTGAATGCTAACCTTTTCTTCTTTCTTTCTACAGGTTGGAGGGCTGCAGTCCTATAGCATGAGGCCACCCCTGCTTATAAGGGAAGAAGGGTCTATATTAAATTGTTGACTACTTAGGTTGTCGAATGCCTAAACATCGAAACCTAAATGTTGACAACTTAAAATCGCGAATGGCAGTTTCCACACAGGGAAACAAGTCATTTGGCCGTTATGGGGATTTTGCCCTGTGTACAATGTAGAGCGATCTCAAAGTTGGTATATTTAATTAGGGGGAGTGTGAAGGGCACACCCCCCACAGATTTCTGTTTAAAAATGTTTTTTTTTTACTTTGGCCAACGGCTTTCTTTCCCTGTGTAGAAAGTGACGTTCACGATTTTAAGTTGTCGATGTAATATAGACCCAGCAAACAATACAGGGATGTTATGACCTCCTCGTTACTGGATGAGATATCCTTACTTATGAGGTGGGCCATGTAGAAGGCTTTCTGTACCACGGAAGCAACATGGTTGTCAAGTCAGGTTGCTATCAACCTAGGTGCCTAAATCCCTCACGACTGACTGAGTGCTTAGGACACTGTTATTAATGTGATAATTTGTGGGGACATCACTCTCCCAAAGGGGATGATGATGCATTTTTTTGTATTCAGCTTGAGGCCATGTTTTTGGCACCAGTCATTTGTCTGAGTGAGACCCTTTTGGAGGATGTCCACTTGACTAGGGACTGCAACCTTGGTCAGCCATAGCCCACTGGTTTTGGCCTGCACCTCAGAAAAGTATATCCCAAATAACAGAGGCCCCAAGACCGAACCCTGGGGTACGCCGCTTATTATGGGTCTACTGCTTGAGGTGGCTTTCACTATTTTGACTACGTGGGTTCTATCAGTGAGCCAGTTTTCTACCCATCTGGTAACATATGGATTGATGCCCTTGTTGAGAGAGTTTATCTTTTATGTCTGAGTGGGGAATAGTATCAAAGGCTTTGGCCAGGTCAAGGTAGGTGGTGTGCACAACCTTCCCCTCGTCCATGGCTTTGTTGACTATCTCAAAGAAGTTGACCAAATTTAGCAGACATGACCTCCCCTTGATGAAGCCAAACTGTGTGGGATCAAGTGTTTCGAGGTTGGCAATGTTCTTGTTAATGAGGTCAGTGATAATCTGCTCCATGGCCTTGCAGATCAGGAAAGTTAGGCTGATGGGTCTATAATTTCCTGGATCGGTGGTCACTCCACCTTTGTGTAAAGGGATAACAGTGGTTGTCCTCCACTCAGCTGGGATGAAGCCTGTACTCAGGCTTTGGTTAAATAGGGTGCCTAATGGTGCTGGAAGGTCCTGCCTAAGTTCACGTAGGATGCAGCCTGGGATGTTATCGGGTCCCATGGAGGCTGAATTTTTTGCCTTTGAGAGAGCAGTGATGACCTGTTCCCTCGATATAAGGAGAAGGGAGCAGGTACTGGGGATGTCTTGATTTACTGATGGGGCGGGGCAGACGGGTAAAGTTTTAGCAGAATCTGTCAGCCAGCAAGTTTGCTATATCTACGGCATTTGTATATGTGGTGTCCTTGCCCACCAGTCCTGAACAGATCTGGGTGCTTCCTTTGAGGTTGCGGACATATGTGAAGAAGGCCTTATGATTGTGTCTAGTAGATGTGGCCAATTTGAACTTGAAGTTTGCTTTGGAGGAGTTCACTAGTGCTCTTATTTGCTTGTTCAGGCTAAGGAGACATTGCTTCCAATTGGACACCTGCTCCTTCTTGGTCTTGGACAGGAATTATTTCCTTTTGTTATAGAATTTATTTATTGCAGATGTCCACCAGACAGGTTTACGCATCCTTGCAGAGGATGATTTAGTCCTGTCGGGTATTCCTGATTCCATGCATCTATATAAATGCTCGTATAGTGCTTTGGTGTAGTTTCAGATATTGGTGCTAGTTCCTACAGAGGGGGCTGTGAAGCTGTTTATACCATTTCTCAGGAGGCTGTAATCAGCTTTGGATAAGTTTTTATGTCTGATCCTAGCTACAGGGGGTTTGGGGGAGATGGTGACTTTGAAAGTGACCATTTTGTGTTTGGATCTTACCAAGGAGGAAGATACTATAGGGATGCTGCAGTGGTTAATACTAAGTCGTAGGTATTATCACCCCTTGTGGGGGTATCGACTAACTGTTCCAAGGAATTTGCATTGACAAAATCAAGGACTCTCTGGGCATTTGTGTTCTGGCATTAGTAGTTCTTCCAGTCTATGCTTGGGAAGTTAAGTCACCCACTATCAGGGTAAAGGGTTGAATCTTGATAGAGTTAAACAGGTCCAAATAGGCAGATTGGGCAACTTGAGTCAGATTTGGGGGCCGGTAGCTAGCTATGATTTGAATAGGGGTCTTGTCAATGGTTAACTGCACCTGGAGTGTCTCCTGTGTGTCATACTATTTGACCAACCTGGAGGTGCATATGTCTTTAATGTATATTGAACTCCACCTCCTTTGGCTTTACTGCCCACAGTTTGGGATCTGAATGAATGATAGGATGAGTAACCAGGTAAGGCTGGGGTGCTCTCTACAGCTTTGAACCAGGTTTCTGTGGCTCCACATATGTCAGCATTGTTCAGGGTTAGGAATGCTGGCAATGAGTCTAGTTTCATGTTTAGACTCCTAGCATTTAGCAGCATGACCTTTAATTTGTGTTTTGTTGAAATTTTTATGTTGGAAATTTGAACCTTATCACTTTTCCTAAAAAACGCACTATAGGGGAGCCAAGAGCCTTTGCCAGAAGCCTGAAGCCCAGGTGAGACAGATGCAGGCCACCCCTGGCAAAGCATTGTGGTCTGTTGTTCATATCTTCCCAGGCTGTCAGGTATTGGATCCTCCTGGAATGTCACCAGAAACTAAGCCAATTGTTAAAGTCAATCATTTTCTGTTTGTATTGGGACATCATTCTGGGTGATGGCAGAATGCTGCTTAAGGTTAGGGACATACCTGCCTGGGACACATAATCAGCGAGCTCAATCATGTCTTCATATAGTCCAAGAGAGGTACGTCTCAAGTCACTCACGCCAACATGGTCTATGATAGAATCATAACAGTACCTGTTGTTGAGAGACTTGAGTGCGTGTATGATATGGGGGATTCTGGTACCTGACAGACAACTAACCATAACTTTCTCCTTATCCAGTCTGATGAGAGGCAATGGAGTCTCCTATGACTAATATGTTGGGTTCATGGTGAATCCTTAGTGATTGTGAGGCACAGGTATGTGGACTATGCATGGTATGTGGTGTGGAGGGCTGTGGAGATTGCGTGTGTTTTTGCCTCGGAGGTCTCCTTTGTTTGAATATGTTTATGTGGAGGACCTCCGCATATGTAGGTGTGTGTTGTGTACGTGTGGGTGGTGTTTGAGGTGTAGTGATTGTGTTGATGACCTCTTCAATGCCAGATATACTGGCTTCAGGGGGGGAAAGAGCTTGGACTCTAGGTCCTAATGTAATTGCATCTCTCACAGATTGTCTTCCTAGATGGTAGTAGTATATGGTTGTCAGTGTACATGAGGCAGTTGCTACACTGTCTCAGGATGCCCATATTAACCAGACTGGCAGGAGAAACTGTAGGAAATTGTCCAACCATATTTTTCAGAATTTGAGGGAGAAATGCCAGGGAGAGCTAAGTCCTTAAACCAAAACTAAGAGCTTAGAAATAACACTTAAGAATAACACTTAACAATTTAGACAGGCTATAAACAAGCAGTAATAAATGCAACAGAAAAGATACAGTTGAACACTTTAGAGAACAGGCAGCAAGTAGCAGGAAAAAGCAAAGCAAGATTTTTTTTAAAGTAAAAAGGGAGAGGACAGGAATAGAAGACAATTCAAGGTTAAGGGACTAAGGGGTTTGGCCTTCCCAAATTATCTCTGTATTAGGTAGAACAAGCTGAAGAGATGGTACTGGGAAGAGTGTCCCAGACCAAATTTACAGTAGGGGCGGGCACTGCAAAAGCCACCAACTTTAAGAACAGAACAGGAATAGGGTGGAAGGGTGGGAGAGTTTCAGCACAGATCAAAAACAATGCCAGCAAACATATAAATAATTCAGTCAAGCAAAAATTAAGACAGTGCAGATAAAAAAACAATGCCAGCAAATATATAAATAATTCAGACAAGCAAAAATTAAGACAGTGCAAAATTCTGAAAAGTTAAAATGCTAAAAAATATACTTATCAGCTGTATATTTCCAGATTATTTGAGAAGCACTCTCAGTCAGAACACAAGGAGATTCTAGCAATGAAGAATTCAATTCTAGTATCTGGATGAATTTTTTTCTCACAGAAGTAAATCACAACATTACTTGTAGGACAGAGACCTATCAAATGTATGGCCTGATTGAGAAATGTTACTGTGAGGTGTAAGCCTGTTGTATACCTCACAGGAACCATTTCTGATTCAGAGGCAGCCCCTATTATGCTGCTGCAGCACCAAGTGGTGCCACACTATGTTGGTTTGTTTCTGTTGCCTTCCACAACTAGTAATGAGGCATTCTTGGAAAGAGGCCCATGCCATTTAACCATGTTCCCTCCAACAGAAAATGACTGTGATAAGGCATTTACACATCCAAGTGATTCAAAGAAACAATTGTGTAAATCACCACCACCGGCCGTGTTAATGAAAAAGCTAAAAGCTCACATTCATCCTGTACTTCCAAAGGGTAAGATGGCATTAGAGGTGAATGCCAGGGAGTTTATCATACAGGTTGTGATGTGTATGTGTGTGTGTGTGTGTGTGTGTGTGTGTGTGTGTGTGTGTGTGTGTCTCTGCTGTCACACCCCAGCACTCCCACTAGACTAATGAGCAAATCCTGTAATATTGAGGAGTGGATAACACTTGATACCAGGAATACTCTATGTTCTGCCCTAAAGGCACTACAAAAAAATAACAGAACAGCGTTTTGCAGAATGAAAGTTCTGGACAAGAGGAACACTAGACACCAGGGATAACTATTTGTATCATGCCTTAAATGCACGTACACAATTTCAAACCTTGTGTCCTTGGCACTTGTGCACAGCTCTTTAGTCCTTCAGTCTTTTAGTCTTTAGGGCATCAGACTCTATGCCCATGTCCCAGAAAACAGGAGCCTTAACACTCTACGCAAACTGAGGAGTTAGTGCAAAGGGGGATTCTGTACATAATAAGTATGCAAAAATGTCTGTCATTATTCATTGACTGCAATGGTTTGTGAGTTATAAAGGACAGGACACGTGTAAGTTGCAACAGCAGGGCTGGTCTGTGCTATTAGGGAAAGTTGAGAGTGATGAGGTGGGTGTGTGACCCTGTTGGGGAAGGTGTTGGAACAATGCTGAGATGAACACTAGGTGACAGCATTGAGAATTTTAAACCATTACCTAGAATTACTGAAAAAGTTAATAGAGCAATAGATCTAGCATTAGAATGCACTTTACAAACATTAAGAAGAATAAAACTCTAACATCTGGCATTATTAACTGATTTAAAGATTAATGCTATACCAGAGCATTGACAAAAATAAGAAGTTTCTTCAGGGTGTTTGTACACTTAGAGATGAGTAAAAGGGATGTCGGTAATGTGCGTTTGACTGCGGTGCCAGTGGTAACTGCTGCAGGAAAGTGCTTATTTGCACTAGTGGTAGTTACAGGTGAGTCAGAGGCATACAAATTAGCCATTAATGAGGTCTTTTCTCATTGTGGCTAGAATGTCTCTGAATTTAATTTTCACACATGTGGAAATAATCCTTTTTGGCTCCAGTTCTTATGACCAGTGGTGGGGTTCTTTCTGAATCCCTGGGGTGTACATTTATTTGGCCATAGTAGATTAACATGAATAGATGTATCCATATTGTTTGGTATACCACACCTATAATTTGCAAAACAGACATATTATCATTATCAAAACAAGAAAATCTAGTAGGACAAACCCATATAAATGAAATGAAAACATCTTGATGCAAAAAAAAAATGTCAGTTGGTCTATGAGGGTAGTTCACAATGCACCATGCAATGGAAGTATAGGAGAGAAGGAGGAGAAACATGCAGGGACAGTATACTTATACAACATTGTCAAGAAAACAGCAGAAAACACAAACTAGCATTTAAAACATTCACGTTCAGTTTGTCCATCAAAATCCTATCATAGCAGTTTTGTAAACAGCATGAATAAGCAACAACCAAAGCATCCTCTTGTAAGGGTCTATATTAAATTATCAAACTGAACGAATGTCGAATGGCTGAAATATCGAAAGTGCCGTTCACATTTCTTGGTTTTGTGGGTGGCTGCACCCCCACCCCCACTAATTATATATACCAACTCCGAGATCGCACTACAGTGAGGAAAGGGTAAAATTCCCGATCTTCACTGCACCCCAATCCCACAAACCAGAACTCGATGACTGGCACTTTCGATAATCTGGCCGTTCGACATTCGTTCCGTTCGATAATTTAATATAGACCCTCTTGTAAAGCTAGCAGTGTATGCCTGCTGCTACAATTTAGAAAGCAAACTGAATAAACAAATGAAGAAAATACGAAATTTAGTTATTCATTTTCTGTGAGTGCAAGACTAAAAATACAGTTGTCAGCACTGTGGCACAAATGGAGGGAACCTTGACTGCCACCCAGATGATATAGGTTTACCTAGAAGCCTGACACTTGTGAAACCAACTGGGGGAGGGAGATTGTAATGCGCATGGTATTTTTACCAGCTCACCTCTCCTTGGAGGAGAGGAGTGGCCATAAGCAGAGATAGTAGCCCTGGCGGTGACACAGGGGAATGCATTCCATGCATACAAATACTAGATGCATACGCTAACAGGTGTTCTCAGCTGTAATGACCTTACATCACTACATGTTGGGGTTTAGGGCAGGGAAATGAGCAGGATATATACATAAAGAAATCACTATGACCAGAAGCATGAGATTGTACTAAGATGCTTCACTCTCCTCTGGCACCCAAGATTGAGAAAAGGCACCAAAGGTAGCTGGCAGTCAGCTTCATACGGACCAAAAGAAAAGAAAATACAGACATTTGCCTTACTGTATCCATCTGTCCAAGCATACCAAATGCAAAACCACTCCAAAAAATGCAGCTGTCTGCCTTACTGTATCCATTTCTCCAAGTATGCCAGATGCAACCTCCTCCTAAAAATGCAGTTGTCTGTATTAACATATCCATACCAAATGCAACCAGTAGAAAACTATTCACACGTTCTTACTCTCATTTCATGTTGTTATCAGCCACACTAATTCTCCTTATTTCCTTGCTCTGTTTCAAAGGCATACAGCAGTGAAGTCAGACAGTATATGTACAGCACTCAAAAAAACAAAAAACATCATTTCTGCTCCAGTAATGTAAAAGCAAATGGCAGATGTGTCAGTGGTGCAACAGGTAGCACACTTAATTTTGGTACAGGAGGCTGTTGGTTCTATTCCCACAGCAGGTAGATTGATTAATGGCACTGTAGTGCATCAGAAAGGGGTTGCCGCATTCTTGAGTATGCTATCATTTGGATGAGATATTAAGCTGAGGACCCATCTGCTGGAGTTGGTGGTAGCTTAGGTGGATGTCAACCATCCCATATCACCTATCAAAAAGAGTAAGGGTTACTTACTTACAGACAGTAATATTTACATAACTAATAACATATTTACAATATTTACACATTTATCTGTAGGTTATTTATAAAATTAATGGTTGAGGTACACATTTCTATTTGTACATAAGAGTTATTTTTTCTTCATCATATTTATACATCATTGTTTAAAACACACACCCACTCCTTTGTCCACAATCACTACATAATCTTTTCCTTATTATCCATATTACATAAAACATTATCAATTCTTATTTCTTCATTTCTTACATTCTCATAATAGCCATATTCAATCAGTTCCATAGTTATATCATTTCTATGTCTAAAACATTCAAAAGTTATTTCTTCACATAATTTATCCCATATCTTTAATCTCTTAGTATCCCAAAAAAGATGTTCAGTAGTTTCTTCTTCACCACAATTTAAGCAGGGTTTTTACACTTCTCTTTTTATATGGCCTATTACTTTTAACTGGTAGATTTTTTATTCTTAATCGCCAATACAAATCTTGAGATTTCACTTTTTTATTGCACCACAAATTTCTTTCTCCAATTGTTTTAATCTTTCATGTGACAGATTATCCCATGCAGTAATATATTAATATTGGGCCGGATTCACGAAGGCTTACACGGAGTCTTAGAGTAGTGTAAGACTCCATGTAGCCTTTGTGATCCAGGAACAGCCCAAAGTCCGTGTAAGAGTTAGTCTAACACGGCTCTTACACGGAGTGGGCGTGGCTAAGCTAATCAGCCCACTTGCATCCGAATAGCATGCAAATGAGGCTGATCAGCGATCCAGGAAGCCCAGAACAGCCCGTGTAAGAGCCGTGTTAGCTGCAGAAATGTACTCAGTTGACAACTGAGCACGCTTCTGCAACACGCAATGGAGCCATGTCAGCTCCAAATAAAGGGTGCATATGTCAGGCAGCATGCCAATGGCCAAATATGTGGCCATTGGCAATGCAACCCCATGCAAAAAATATAAAAATAATTTTTTTTTTTTTCGGCAATTGCCGATGTGTAAACCCAGCGCAGCCCCACGCAAACGGGCTGCGCTGCATAAAACCTGAAAACGAAGGCTTTAAACCTACAAATGTAGGTTTCATGAATTATATGGAATGTCAATGGAGGGACCAGCATAGGAAAACCAACATGGCCACCGTGTAGTGGTTGCCAAGGGGGGAAGCCAAGTGTAAGAGATGTAACTAAGCATTAGTAGGCAATCTGATGCAAATTAGGGTAAGGATACTGAATACCACTGTCACATAGCAAATGAGCACAGTCTGAGTAGTGTAAGAGTTACAGAAGGGGGAGGAACAGAGTAGGAGATAGGTGACATCACAGGGGGGAATGGTAGAAAGGGATAGAAGTCATTGGGAGGTAGAGTTACATGACAGATGTCAGAGAGACATCAAGGGAGGAGGTGTGCCCCCAAGTAAACATGAGAAAGCCAAGAAATGGAAGGTGTACACTGTTGCCTACACCAAAGTTTCTTGCTGGACGTATGCGCGCCGTGTAAGCGCGAGTAACGGTGTGCGCAGCGTGTAAGGCAGTGTGCGCGTGTAAGGCAGTGTCTTGTGCGTGTAAGGCAGACTAAGCATGTGGGAGCGTGTTGGGAGCTGTTTAACACCGTTTGCTGGCGTGCAGCGTTTAAACCCGAATAAGCAGATTCTGAACTGTGTAAGTATGTGTGCGCGCGTGTAAGCCACTGTGAGCCTGTTTCTGTTGGTTTGCACACGGCCCCACCCTGAGGAAACAGCAAGGAAAAAGGAAACAACAGATGTACTAGGAAGTTAGCAGGGAATACTGCTGGAGCTAGCAGGTGAAAACAATTAGATGCAGGCAATTACACAGGCAGAATACTAGGCCAGCCCAGCACTTAGAACTCTGCAAACAGCAGTGCAGAATGTTTCTCTCAAGAGACACTGCAAGACAGGAGTTCAGTTATCAGAAGTGAAAACTTAAAAAGCTGAACTCAGAGCAGAAATGTTAGGGGCTGCCATAGCTGTCATAATGAGACATAGGCGACTTGCTGAGGGTGGTGACAATGCAGATGGTGCCAGACAACCCGCAGTGAGGAGACGGAGAAGAGTGTACAGGCCCAGGGTCACCTACCACGGGTTACATGAGCTGGAGATAGTAGAGCGCTATAGAGTGGACAGAGACCTCCTGCAGCAAATAGTGGAGCTGTGCAGGCCACGCCTCACACACAGAACCAACAGAGGGGAACCCATCCCAGTGGAAACCAAGGTATGTGTTGGCCTAAGAATACTAGCAACAGGTACCTTCCAGAGACCAACTGGCGATATGATGGGGATATCACAGGCATCAGCTTCCAGGGTACTGCACCAGTTCCTGGATGCCATGTCAGCACATGTCGGTGATCATGTATACTTCCCCAATGCCCGTGAGGTATTGGCCAGCAACATGCGTCTCTTCCAGCAAATAGCGGAATACCCTGAGGTACTGGGTGCCATAGACTGCACGCACATACGCATCAAAGCACCAGCAGGAGAGCGGGTAGGGCCTACATAAACCGCAAGGGCTTCCTCCATCAACTGCCAGGTCGTGTGTGATGCCCAGGGCATAATAATGAATGTGTGTGCCGGCTGTCCTGGGAGCTACCATGATTCCCACATCTGGCATCTGACGCAGCTGTACCAGACATTTGCCAATGGGGACATCCCACACGGACACCTAGTGGGGGATGCTGGATATGCACTGTAGCCGTGGCTGATGACACCCATCAGAAATGCACACACACCTGAACAGGAACGCCATAATGAGGCACACGCACAAACACGGAATGTAATAGAGCGTGTGTTTGGGCTGCTCAAGTCACGGTTCTGGTGTCTCGACACATCTGGTGGAGCCTTGCAGTACACACCAACTACATGTACCCAAATTGTCATGGTATGTGCTATGCTACATAATATGATCATGCGAAAACAGCTGCAGCAGGATCACCATAGGGCTGGGCCAAACAGCCCCCCACCATCGCCAAGGCCACCACAGGCACAGCGTGACTCGGAGGAGGAACAACCTGAGCCTGCCCCAGTAGGCAGAAGGAGGCGTGCCCAGTATGCCCTGGCTCTGGCAAAGAGGCAACGCATAGCACATACATTGGCTCAGTAGGAACCTTGGGAATGATACCCCTCTCCGACTCACCATATAGTAACAGGGATGCCTAATGTGACACAACCTGTTCACAAACATGTACAGGTAAGTGTAATATGTGCATCCGACAGAGGCAGCCCTGCAGCACCACCTGAGGCATGAATGCTGTGTGTCAAGTAATGTAACACCAAGTACCATATGCACTCCTGAGGACCCTGTCTAACATCCTACCCTCAACAAGCAGCATGCTACAACAGGACAACGAGATGATGAAGTGCAACAATAACCGGAGTAATGCAGGTAGGCAAAGGGGACGAACTGTGTGCCAGTCTGGGATGACATGCTGAGCATAACATGATGCACCACCTGCCAGGACTGGCATGCACCTATCAGTGCAGGCTGTATGGATACTGGCAAAGGCCGTTGTCATGCACAGTGTGCCCTGAATAGGAAGGTGCAAAACACAAACCTATCTCCATAGGTACCAGAAGGGATAAGAATCAGATAAGGGATAAGGCCAAACAGCAAGATGCATGCAGACTAAGCCCACACAGTATGGAGAATGTTGATAACTGTGCTGTAACAGAATACCGAGGCAAGGCTCACAACAGCACCCTAACACCACCAGGTCACACCTCAGACTGTGCTGTACATCCCCAACACTTGGAACAAGCTACAAAAGGAGGGTGACCATCAACAATGACAAGGATAACAACACCCCCATGTTGGTACCACCAGAAAAAGCAGCATGGACTAGCCATGCACAAGTAACAGTGGCTAAAACCGCCCACCAGTGTATAGCCTGCCACAGAGTACTGGCCCAACACCAGGAACTGCATTGCGCCCATGCTGGAATACATGAATATGTCAAGTCCTCAAAACCACAATATAATTGCTGACTGCAAATACCCCGACACATAGACTGGGAGAAGTATACCAGCTGCAACAGTGTAGGACAAGAGGGCATTAAACCACAAACCAAAAGGCCCAGGAACAACGTAGCACACCCACAAGAGGGGCAAGCATACTGGATGTGATAATCAGCAACATGGGTACGGGATGTTAAGATGAGAAGTGTATTGCACATTGGTAACACCAGACCATATAGTAATCACACTGGATATACAAACCCTGACCAGAGTCCCTGTCCGGGAAACACAGTGGAAAACATGTGCTAAGCATTATGCGCACACCTCCAAAATGATGTAGAAGCCATGAAAGTTCACGCGCAGGTGCAAAATATGGGCCACGCCTCAGAACCTGCAAGACAGCCACGCCATGAACAACGCCAGGAATGCTTGCATTATGCAGTCCCAAATTAAAACAAGACACAGTGCCTAAATCTGGCATGGTGGACTCCAGCCATAACCAAAACATGCAAGAGAAAGAGGAAGCTACTACATGATAGAGCAAGCATGAACAATGACGTAATTACTGATCAGTAGTATGGCAATATAATCTGTCCACACATGCAATCCAGTAAGGCCAGGCTCAACAAGTGGAATCTGTGAACCCTGTGCCAATGTTACACCTGCCCCAAGTACACAGACAACCACCAACTACACCCAAGAAATACAAATATATGTGAGAGATGCAACCATCCATCCAAACCGGAGGCAGAGCTCCCCTAACTCAGTACACCCACAACAAGTCAGTAGGAGAAGGTAACCACACACACCAGAAATACATACCCACATAGACCTACCACAACTGCAAACCAAACACATAAACACAGAAAGACATTCCCAGATGCAGAAATCACACACACAGCACACCAACAGAGGCCAATAAAGCAGACACCCAATGAAACATCCACCAAACATAGCACATGCACAACATAGCACACAAAGCTGGTGTGCCAAACAGTCACAGGCCAGAAGGAGAAACAACATGCCTGATACAGTTGTAATAGGTGACTCCATAGTCAGACACACTGCCGTCCCGCACAGCAGACTGAACAAAGGAAAGGGTACAGTAAGCTGCCTGTAGGCCGCCACAACATGCCACATAACACAAATATGAAGGTCACCCAAAGCAAACAGAAATATGATGCAGTTATAGTCCATGCTGGTGTGAATGACCCGAGGTGTACTGCCCTAGCCTACATGTAAAGAGACACAGATGAGCTATCTGATTATGTAGTCCAGGCTGGTATGACACCCACAGTTTGCAGCAACTTACCCTTACCAAGAATAATGCCACAGTAGAAACATGGAATGATCAGTCATAGCAAGTAGCACATCTACTGGTGTCAGTCCAAGGGGATCCAATGTCTGTCAGGTTGGGATGTCATGCTTGACAATCCATGCAGCTGCCCTTGGTATGGCCTGCACCCGTTATCCCTGGGCATCTGAATAGTGGATAAGGCCTTGGCCACCTCCACACAGCCTTATGTAGGCAAGGCTGAACAGACTGACCCGCCACCCGAGAAAACCTAAGTGGGAAGAAACATAAGGGAAATGATGACCGATGCCAGATGTGTACACCCCAATATGCATGCCCCCTAGGCCATCCCCAGAATACAGAACATCGATGTCTGTGCAGTGACAGAAACCTGCTGCAAGGCTCCTGACAGCACACCAGCACTACCAGGTTATACCATGTACCATGTGTCATGGCCCCAAAACCTGGAACACTACATAAAAGGAGGTGAGGAACCATAGGCAGCACAGACACCCAGACGTCCAGGTAACTGACAATGTACAAGGCAGTGGAGTTCACCCACGCAACTAACTGTAGGCAAGACTGCTGTGCAGTCTGTAGTATGCTACAGACCACACTCTCACACACAATAACCCCCCCCCCCAACCGTCTGGAACACACTGGACAGTATGAATGTCCCACCAAATACCAGCCAAGGTTACACGAAATACCACAAAGGTGGTAAACCATAATGTATGGAAGGTGTAACCAGGGACCAAGGGACACAAGTGAACAGTAACCTGTTATGTGACACCCACATTGCCAATGTGGCTAGGAAGACTGTGTACATGTGACACTGTATTAGGAAAGGAGTCACATCTATGGCAACAGAGGCCACTGTGCCCCTATACGTTATCCCAATCACACCGATAATCCAGTACAATGACTCATGTGGGATCTACCTTACCTGACACCTGCAGCAGTTAGGAAGACTGCAAAGCTACCTCACCAAGAGGAGAAAGTGTCATACATATATGTCATATGCTGCTAGGCTGTAGACACCCCAGCTGACTACAGTTGCAGACTGCCCACACAGAGGCATTGCATGCCTGTTGTAGGAGGCCATGCCTAACACAGGAGTGATGGACCTGCCCCACCCCAGACAACACATATCCATTGGAGCTGCGAGAGTGAGAGATGTCAACCCCAACACATAATGAAATAGGATGTGCTGGTGGGACAGATACATGATCCACAGGTACCTCACACCCTGGACCAGACTCCCACCCCATGTTAGGCAGAGCCCCTCACTGACATTGTTCAACAGGAATCTTGGCAAGTGGATGGATGATTGTAGAGTTACAGTGGGGGTCTTCACTGTGTGATGTCCAGACAGAGGCACAGCTAAGCAAACAATACATGGCCATACTATCCAGATAGCAAGGGGTCTCAAAAGCCACACACACTCTGGCTAGCCTAACAAATGCCCAGGGTGGATAGCCTAGTATGAACCTATGAACCTATGTAGATACAAATTGCACAGGACATGAAGGATAATCCGAAGGCTTACACAACTGATGGTAGGAGCCATCCTGTGTATTCACAGATATGGACTGAATCACACAAACACCACAAACACACACACATATTGCCAACATACATCCTGACAGGTGCAGTGCAAACCCACACACCCCCATGTATGCAGAATATGTATCCCAGCAGACGGCTGGCTCCCTGACATAGCAGATGCTGAGGTAACAGACAACATCTCCAAAGCAAAACACACAGCAGCAATGGTATGAGATGGTGACCTGGGCGATGTGCAACATGGAGTCTAAGATGAATGGAATGCCACACCACACTACTGCTCAATGCCAGCCGTACCACAGAATATGTACCCAAAGAGCAGTGTACATCAACAGTGGTCCTTCTCAACAAAGGTGTTGCCTGAGTGGATACTGAACAGTACTACCCCAGAATCCTGAGAAGCCCAGATTGCTCAGCTATGGAAAGGAGCAGCATGTACCACAGAAATATGGATGTCGGGGACCTACTGACACCGGACCCAACACAGTGTGGCCCTCTCAAGTGCAGATCCTGCCCCTAACCATGTTGGACCCAATTGAAACAGTCATTCAGGTCATTGATGAGGGCAATGTGATCCACACAGTGGATCTGTACCTTGCAAAGGCGTCTATACAATACCCTACATGTTCAGTATAGATAGGCTCACCAGTGTAAATATAAACCCACATGTCAGTAGAGAGGTTGCAAACCAGACCAAGGACAGAACAGACATGGTCAGACCTGCTTCAGCCATGTCAGACTACAAACCAGATATAACTGCCATCCCACAAGGCTTGGACCTGGTATCCCCCTCGTCTGGTATATATGTCCCATAGGTACAGGCAAACATGGAAGGACTGTGTCGTGACATGTTTGCAGAGGACTACAAACCGCTCACCACATATGATCCACCAGCTGACACATGCATCCTACAAAAGGGCCACATACAAACAGACAACTGGTGCCATAGCTATGTCAGCAAGCTAAGTGCAGAAATGTGTATAGTCAACCCCGTGGATATACAGTAAGTGTCCACCAATTACCACATAGGTGTTAACCCATTATGTAGTTAACATGTAATGAGAGACCTGGGGACACAGGGTGATGGATATCCTGCACTGGACAAACATGTGCTGTAGTGTTTACAGAAACATACCATATACCCACCTAATCATGAAGGATGTCAGATCTACACAAGGTGAGGTCATTGTGGCTCTGCAGTCCTCCTGCATCAGTGGGTCAATCGACTACAATAGCCCCCGTGGGATGTACCGCAGCAGACACCTCCATCAACTGTAAAGTCCCCAACAGTACCAGATCAGGAGTATCAATCAGCCTACACACATGCCATGTTCTGCATGTGTTGCTGGCATCAATACAAATGCTGCACATAGTACAATCTGAATGGCAGTGAGCTATGCACATGACAGACCTGAACCCCAGCACTGAGTTACATGGGACAGGCTGTACTGTGTGATCCATAACACAGAAGCCACCCCACCCATGAGTGAACCCTCAGCACAGGCTACCCATAGAGTCACTCATTAACCTTCCACAATAGGAATCCTGATGGGTGGACGGGAGATGGTAGGTTCATCCAGGATATCACTGTCATGTCACAGGTAGACAGAGGCACAGTATACCAACCATTACATTGGTCATGGCAAACTCCACTTACAATGTGTGTGGAAGGACAAACACACTCTCCAACTTGCATTAGCCATGGACTAGGGCACAACGGTAGTGTATGCAATTGTACACCTATGTTGTGGGATACACTCACAATGTTGGGCAAGTCTGGTGTAAGTGGTGCATATCAGAACAGAATGCAACATGGTCAGATGTACCCAACTGGCCCCGACCAGGCTGTTGTGCCCATGATCAGAATGTAAAGCAGTGATAGCAGTAAAGCCCAGGTTACTGTCCACCACATTCAAAGTACTGACAGTACACTATACAGTACTACAGTGTTAGGTCAGTGTGAAAGGATGTTGACGACTGTATGCAAAGTATCCCATGCAAACACTGCAGGCACAGTATAATCCTGTTGTGTTGACACACAAAGCAGTTGTACAGTAACTACACAACATGACACACAACCCACAACCATGAACGGGTGATAGTTTGTGAAGTTCACACACATCCACAAATGTGGTGGGCTGCAGAGTCCAGCATATGGAATAATCACACTGGGCATGCTCACACACTTTGACAACATGCCATGGGAAGGCTGAACTGGGCATGCTCACACACTTAGTCCAAATCTTGTTTTAGCAGTGGGACACACGATCTGGTATTGTCATGTGTTATGCCAGGGTCCAACCACAGCACAGCAGTCTGCCCAGTGCACACAGTGACATGACTACAGAGACATACGTGATATAGTGGATCCCTCCCATATTCAAACAGTTTCCATAGATGCAGAGGTTGTCCATACCAGCATGGAATGCTATGGCAATAAATATATGCAAACAGTCTGTTAGCAACAAATAATGTGCATTTGACAATTAAACATAATGGTGTAGAGGTCAACAATAGGCTGTTTGCCCTAGGGAATGACAGCTTAGCCATAGTGTGCTTGGTGTCCGCTTCCCCACAGGATGCACATTCCCCTTTCCAAACACAGATGATGTCAGCACCCTAGAAGTACAGCAGGAGAAATGTAACTCCCCAGTAATCCGAATAGCGCGCTCCGCTAATGCGTCCGTCTCAAGTGTCATGACATAGTTAGATAGGGGTTCAAATCCTGTATGTGCTCAGTGTGTGTGTGTGTGTGTGTGTGCGTGTGCGTCTGTCTGTGTGTGAGGTTGGTCTGTGTGAGGGAAATGTCCCTTTTGGCAAACAGGAAACCACACCCAGGATGCCCTCCCCTTTGCTACACACTGCTGATGTCAGCACCCTATAAGTGGAGCATGAGAAAGGAAAACTCCCAGTAATGCGAATAGCGCGCTCCGCTAATGCGTCCGTCTCAAGTATCATAACATAACTAGGTAGGGGTTTGATTCCTGTGAATGGCAAGTGTGTGTGTTTGTGTCAGGGGGGTTAGTGTGTGAGGGAAAAGTCCCTTTTGGAAACTGGGTGAACAGACTACAGGATGCCCCTCCCCTTTGCTACACACTGCTGATGTCAGCACCCTATAAGTAGAGCATGAGAAAGGAAAACTCCCAGTAATGCGAATAGCGCGCTCTGCTAATGCGTCCGTCTCAAGTGTCATAACATAACTAGGTAGGGGTTTGATTCCTGTGAATGGCAAGTGTGTGTGTGTTTGTGTGGGGGTTTGTGTGTGAGGAAAAGTCCCTTTGGAAACTGGGTGAACAGACTACAGGATGCCCCTTCCCTTTGCTACACACTGCTGATGTCAGCACCCTATAAGTAGAGCATGAGAAAGGAAAACTCCCAGTAATGCGAATAGCGCGCTCTGCTAATGCGTCCGTCTCAAGTGTCATAACATAACTAGGTAGGGTTTGATTCCTGTGAATGGCAAGTATGTGTGTTTGTGTGGGGGTTAGTGTGTAAGGAAAAGTCCCTTTGGAAACTGGGTGAACAGACTACAGGATGCCCCTCCCTTTGCTACACACTGCTGATGTCAGCACCCTATAAGTAGAGCATGAGAAAGGAAAACTCCCAGTAATGCGAATAGCGCTCTGCTAATCGTCCGTCTCAAGTGTCATAACATAACTAGGTAGGGGTTTGATTCCTGTGAATGGCAAGTGTGTGTGTTTGTGTAGGGGGTTAGTGTGCAAGGACGTGCCCTTTGGCAAATAGGATAGACACTACAGGATGCCCATACCCTTTCTAAATACTGATGATGTCAGCACTCCATAAGTATAGCAGGGGAAGTGAAAACTCCCAGTAATGCAAATAGCGTGCTCAGCTAATGCCTGTCTCACGTGTCATAACAGTCAGATAGGGGTTTGAATCCTGCAATTGGCAAGTGTGTGTTTCTGGCTGAGGAGGTTAGTGTGTGTGGGGCAATGTCCCTTTTGGTAACTAGGTGAACAGACTACAGGATACACAGTCCCCTTCTACACACTGTTCAGCAGACGGCCATGGGCCTGGCACAAGCTGTCTGTTGCTCCGATGCCCCTTTGGTAGATGCCTGTGTCAGCTGGGTAGTCGATTATGTTGTCCATTTTGCAGTCATCTGCATATCTGGACAGCCACAGTTCATCCGTGTTGGCCTGTACCTCCAATAAATATGTACCAAACAAGAGGGTCCCAGGACTGAGCCTTCTGGGACACATCCTGGAACTGTTATGGGGTGTGGCATGGCTCCAGCAATGCTAAACATGTGTGCTCTGTTCATGAGCCACTGTGCAATCCATCTAGTGACATACGGGCTCATATTCAGGATGGTGAGCTTGCCTAGAATGCCCAAGTGTGGTATTGTTGCCAAGGCGTTTGCAAGGCCCAGGTAGGCTGTGTGAACCACCTTCCCCTCGGCAATGGCCTTGGTGACTGTAGCAAAGGAATCAACCCAGTTACACCTGGTAGTGCTGGTGTGCCTCCAGTAGCCCTGAACCAGGCATCTGTTACTGCACACATATCAATGTTTCCCCTGCAAAGGAGTGTTTTGGGTGCATGCATGTGGAGGATTAGACATCTGACGTTGTGCAGCATTGCTCTTAGTGTCTTAACCCTTGTGATACCTATGAAGGTGTGCTTGTCATGTGAGCCCTGCCTAACATAGCCACTATGGGGGTAGCAAGAGGCTTTGCCAATATCCGATAGGCCAGGGGTGACAGGTGCAGGCTGTCCCTAGCAAAGCAGGTAGTTCAACAGGAGATGGATGTGCGAAGGTGTAGTGCCTGTGACTACCTAGCAGTAGCATACATTACTGCTCACGTGGACACATGTCAGGCAGGTCATATGCACTGTGTCACAGTCAATGTACATGTGAACAGGTCAAACAGTAGCAACCTCTCAAGTGGGACACGGCCATACATACAGTAGGCTACACAGATGGCACTAGGAGTCCACAGAAGCCCTATAACTATGCATTGCAGGTGTGATTGGTATTCCAGGGTAATTGCAAGCAAACATGCATGCAAACAAAGGTACAGTGAACAGTGCTCCATGTAGTCCATTGTACAACAAACAAGCTGTACCAGTTCCATAAGGTAACACTGCACATATGCAGGCGCTATGCACATGTACATGGAAACACACTGGTCAGATGGCCAGGGTCCAGTCTCAGTGCACACAAGTGTACAGAACATGCATGTACTGTCAGGATGTACAAAAACTGGATATAAAGCCATGTGCCCGTACCTGCAGTAATACACATGTCAAATAACAGACACCGATCCTTCTCACAGTGGTGCCATACTTAGTAGGATGTATGCTCCCTGGCTTGCCACCACAGTATCCCTGACATGTATGGGGACTCTCCCTCCCGTGACAGTTTGTTATGTGTGTTGGGGCTGTCTAGTATGGTAGGAGGTGTGTGCATGCAGTGCTAGTGTGCACCTATGTGTCCTGTACCACTTGTGTAGTTATGCACACATATCAACGTTCCCACACATCTGCATTGCAGAGTCTAGTGTGGCCAACATGCCAGTTGCAATTTACATGTCCATCATTGTGTGCTACTACAGTCATTACCCATCCCCTGTGCTACCTATGTATGTAGGCTGCTGTTGACATCATTACCACTAGTATGCCAACATGTGCAGATGATACACTATGTTACTTACCATGGGTGTAGACAACAGGACATGACAATCACACAAATACTGCATCAGGCATGCTGTGATATACCCACAATGAAATCAGCACACAGTACTGTACAACACATGATACTATTACTACACATCTATGTGGTCACCCTGTGCATCAGTAACATGTTAACCTGTACCTGCACAGTTGTTACAGACTGCAGGAGGTGGCACAGTTTCATCATATGCACAGGGTGTGAACCTGGTATACCTGGGTCAGCCACCCATACCACCAATTGACATGTATGTGTATGTGTGTTGGTGAGGGACAGCATTAGAAGGTGGGGCAGTGTTGCTGCAGTGTGTGCGTGTATGCGTTAGCCCTAGGTGTTGTTATATTGCATGTGTGTATGGATGCACACAGTTCCACCTCATGGCTGCCATTTACTGGTGTTTGTGGACAGCCACAGACTGTACCTGCCAGGCCATACAGATCAGTGTCTCTGTGCACGGACACGGTACCTGTGCCTTGCAGGGGTGCTACGGACCGTATCCGGGACCAACCCAGACTGGGTACTGTCATCGGAAGCAGGTGTTCGCTGACTGGACACAGAGCCCTGTCGGCCCTGGCCAGAGCCACGTGCACGTGGTCTCCTGGGGCGGTCTGATGACAGCACAGAACCAGCATTGCTGGGGCAGATGCTGGCACTACGGGGGCGGCCGCGGCCCTGTTGTCGTCCACGCCGACTGCCAGCTGCTGCTGTTGCTGGCATACGGCCACGCCGACGACGCAACCGCCCACCGTCACCCTGGCTCATGGGCATGTAGTTGTTGAGATGGTCTAATATGTCCCCACAACGTCTGTCTACGACGTTGGTGAAATCACGGATGGCGGCCGCAATGTCACGCATACCGTCGGTCATGGCTGTGCGACATGCTGTCAGCTCCCTCAGACCCTGTCTGGTGTACCGTTCCATACGTGACTGTGCCTGCATGACAGTCCGGAACATAGCTGAGGTTGTAAGTCCTCTGTGGGCACGCCTGCCAGGGCAGTACGCCCATGGATGCTCCCACGAGAACCCTGGACAACTGTCTGTGTGGTACCATGTGTGGGCCATGCCCATGGCTGCTGTGTGGGGAAGCATGTGCCGCAGGTACCACACTACCCTGGTCGATGCCCACTGTATGCTGTCCATCACCTAGGGACAGTGGTGACAAGGGTGTAATGGCAGGATAACTGTGCGCATGGATGGTGTTGACAGCTGTGTACTGTCAATTGGCTGACCAATGGCGGACCCTGGCATACCGTCCTATGCCACTACAACAATGTGATCAGTGGCAGTACCCGCGGCAGCTGACCCAGTTCCTGCTAGATAACACCAGAGCAGCGACAGAACCTGTGGGGAGTAAACAGGAAACACAGTTTACAATGTCTTCACACTGCCAGCGATGCACACATGCACACATGCACACATGCACAGGTGCACACATGCACACATGCACACATGCACACATGCACATATGCACACATGCACACATGCACAGGTGCACACATGCACACATGCACACATGCACAGGTGCACACATGCACACATGCACACATGCACAGGTGCACACATGCACACATGCACACATGCACACATGCACACATGCACACATGCACACATGCACACATGCACACATGCACACATGTGCACATGCACACATGCACACATGCACAGGTGCACACATGCGCACATGCACACATGCACATGCACAGGTGCACATGCACATGCACATGCACATGCACACATGCACACATGCACACATGCACAGGTGCACACATGCACACATGCACACATGCACACATGCACAGGTGCACACATGCACACATGCACACATGCACACATGCACACATGCACACATGCACAGGTGCACACATGCACACATGCACACTTGCACACTTGCACACTTGCACACTTGCACACTTGCACACGTGCACACAGTTTCACACAATTGAACAGTACTCAGTATGCGTGATATTGACACACAGACACAGACACACCTACATGCATACAAGGGGCACCACTAAGTGTGCCAAAGGTACTATTACTAACAACATCTTAACAGGTAAAGTAAATAGACACTCACCAGCATGGATAGGCTGCACTGCAGTGATACCAGAGGGTCCTGCAGACAGGAGGAAACTAATGTTAGTGGGCACAACTGTGCCAATAGTACGGAGTATGATACAGGTCAGGTGAACCACAGTCGCCTTTAAACGGTCTGCAGCTAATATTGCGGATATCACACTTGCACATTTAATACTATGGTTGCAGCTACAAACAAAGGACACACCACACACATGCATTAACTACCAGTGTACACAACAGTCAACTACACATGTGACATATTACCTGCACGTTCAGTGTCCTGCTGCTGTGCGGCTCCAGCCTCCATCATGACACATGTCTGCTGCTGTTGGTGTTGCAGGTGGACTGGAGCCACTACACTCAGGAGCAGTCCCTCCAGTCTGGTGAGTGGGGGATGTGTAGCCACCCCACCACCTGTGGCGACCTGTTGCCTGTGGATATCTGATGCACGCTGACGGACATGTCTAATCAAATCACTGCAGTGATGTCGTACCTGCTCATATGTCCTATTATGCATGCCTATATCATTTACCCGCTGGACAAGGTCCTGCCACAGTGCAGCCCTCACCTGCTGATTCTGGCTGGTGCGGGAAAAGAGTGTTGCATAGTCCCGCACCAGGCTCTGGTGTATCTCCTCATCCTCAGCCACGGAGTATGTTGCATGTCTCGGTGGGCCATGTACCTGGGAAGAAAGATAACATGGTATCAGCAATCTATGTTGGCAGACCTTGGCACACATAATACACATGCTACTTGACTGTCATAATAACACATATCACACATATGTGGCAGCTGTCTGTCTATTGGTGGATACACATGTAGATGGCCAGGTAGCAGTGCTCGCCATCAACTGTTGTACAGTACCTGCCAGGCTACGTATCGACATACTACTGGACAGCAGCAGTCAGAACACAAATTCGTGAGGCACCTCCTCACTCTGTGTGTTTGTGTCTAGGTACTGTATGGCGTACATCGGCAACTACTGTGAGCTGACAACACCCTGCTTGCCCTGGATATACATATCCCACCTCCACCACCAGCACAGATGGCTACAGTGCACAACATTACAGATACAGACGTTACACTTTGTAACACTGATATGGTATCCTTACAGACCACTGGGCCAGTGTCAGAGACATCACACAATGCTGACCCCTACACAATTGCTTTCTACAGACATCTCCAAGACCACATGGCTCATGCATTCCCATATATGTCCAGGACACTGTCCACAAAGGGACAGCATCCTGTCCGTCGAACCACAGACATATACTGATTGTATCACACTTGATGTAAGCTACTACGAGACAGAGCATCAGTCTCTGAAGGGAGGGTATGTCTGAGCAGCACTGGTAAGGATCTATTTCCCATCACACTGACCACATGGGCAATGTTGAGTGGGACATCAAGCGTGATACTGCAGATGACCAGGAGGCCTACCTGACCTATTGAGCGACCTGGTCAGGACCCATCCTCTATGCCCATGGTTAGTACACTACACATATTTCACCTACACCACAGCTAGACCACATTGTGGCGGACAGGGTCAGTGCAGGTGTCACCCCACCCTCCCCTATTAAGGCATGGGTATCCCTGCTGACCCTAACCTCAAGGACATCACAGTTATCCAGGTGAGAGACACCCACAGGTGAGCAGACTACACGACATGGACGGGACCTGCTGGTATCCCCAGTTGCATGCTACATACCCTCTGACAGGCGCTAAACACACATGTACAGGTGCTATGTTACACTACCTGGACTACAGGGTATGTACCTGTACACTGGAGCACAGCACCAGTGGTTCCACTCCATGCAGGAGGCACCTCACCATACCAATACAATACAACACAATACATGACATTGTAATCCGATACTGTGCAATATGCTAATGCCCCCATGTCTACAGCAGCGTACTGTTCTGCTAACCTGACAATTGTGACACATGTGGTGTGATGGTGCCTGCTGCTGACACACAGTGACACAGGGTGACACATATGGCATATTACCTATCTCAGTGACATGCAGCAGGGGTATGTGTGACATGTACACATGGGGAGTCTCGCATCGTAACACTGTGTGGTTTGTTGCAGGGTGTGTCCTGTCAGTGAGTCTGAACCCGTACCTACACATGTGCACTATATTGCAGTGGCACAGACGACACACAGCAGACAGGTGGGTCGTGTATGGTGGCCGGTGGTACACTGCCTGTTGGACATCTATCATGGGTGTGAGCTCCATATGTGCATCTGGGGGTGGTAACCTGTACATGGGCGGCATACGTGTACTCTATGGTGGTGACAGTCACTATGCAATGGTACTGTGTTTGGGTGCATTGTCACCATGTTGTACATGTCACTGTGTCCTTCTACATATCTGTTGCTGTCGTGTGAGGTCCATACCATGGCATACATTACGTGCTGTGGGGAGTACACTGACCTACATGTCCATGCCTGACTGACCATGTGGGTGGACACATACCATGTACAGCTGTTCCAGGGATAGTGTGCCACTGTTACTTTCATTGGGGCCACTATTGTACACATCCGACTCTGACCACCCCTGACACATGCAGTGGTGGGCGGACACTCATTTATATGGTGGTTACCTGTGTAGGTGGTCTGGACTGTGGTATGATACTCCAGATGTGACACTGCTGTTCACTCCGTGCCTTAGTCCCCAGGCACCAGTTGCAATACATCTGTACACATGTGCCTCACTCCATCTCTGTACATCTCTCTCTCTCTCTCTATACATATATCTATGTATTAAGATATGTCTATATGTCTATGTCTGTATACATGTACATATGTGTGTATGCATTTGCACAGATATATATATTGCTGTACATATTCTGCTGTAGATGTGGGGGGGGGCACAGAGGGGTGTGGGCGACAGGGGGCAGGCTGTGTTGCAGGTCAGCATATACAATCATACCTGTAGGTGGTCAGATCAGTCTGTCTATGTATATGTATCTACATATTTCTACCTCTGCATGTGTGCATTACATAGTTATGTCGCTACAACATTCTATCAGCATCTGTCTATGTGGTCCTACATCTCTCTCACTATGTATGTACACATATGTGGATATCATATGTACACATGTACATATAGGATATCTACACATACATATGTTGACATGACTACATGGCCATATGTTGGACAGGTATGTCAGCATATATGTCTACCTTACTGTATACACACACTAACATACTGCTAAGCATACATAGCTCTGTAATGTAATTAGTACATGGCAGTACAACCTACAATCAGACGACATATATATGTGCACATAGATGCTGACACATACAACTGTATGTACAGCCTTCGCTGATAGGTGCTGTCTATCCCCTGCCCATTACACATCTTCATATACATATGGATACAGCCCAATAACACATATGGAGGGTTCACAGTATGTACACCTTGATAGTTTTACTTTACAGTACCTGTGTTAGTCACAGCTGTGTCTGAATGTCTGTCTCACTGTCCTGCTGCTCTGGTTCACTGTTGCAGTTTCCAGGTAGCTGTTGCTGTGATTGCTGTCTGTCAGCTTATTCGCAGTATGGTTCTGGTTGTCCCTTTCTCCCTCTCTCTCTCTCTCTCTCTCTCTCACTCTGTCTCTCTGTCTCTCTGTCTCTCTCCAGGTGCAATGTAATTATTGCATGCGTGGACATGGACTACAGCATACTTTTGTAGGTATCTGCATATGCCCATGTGATGGCCTCTGCACCAATTGTTAGCCAGCATTTGCTAATTGCATGCAGCCTGTTGTGTACTGATTGCAGTTCTCACTGTGATTGCAGAACTGTGCTAGAGAAGGGTGTGTGGAATAGGCGTAGCCCTTTCAGATGTTAATGGCAGGGACCATGCTGTTATGCTGTGGACAACATTCTGTGAGTGTAAAGGTTGGTATCTCTAATTGTACTCTGTGGGTTGTGGGTTAACATTCCTCCATTCATTTATCCAGTTTCCTGTACTGACTGTGTATGTACACTAACAACTACTACTATTGTTGATGTGTGCATGTGTGTGTGTGTGTGTGTTTTCCTTTCACCTTTGCTTGCATTCTGTTGCTACGTCTTCGATAGTTGCCCTTCACTATCAGTACTGGTGTGCCTGCTAGGTGTCTTGACTGTTGTGTGCTGCTGTAGCTTTCCTATTTCCCATGTACATTCACAGCCTGGAATGCTTGCTATATCTGCTAGGGTGTTACAGCATGCAGTGTGGTCTGGCCATGGTGTGGGCCTTGACATCTATTAGCATATGTGGGTATGCTGCTGAGCAGGCCCCAGAGGCTTTCAGGTTCACCGGTTATGTGCCTCATGGAATGGTACATATCAGTGGTGTGCACCCATTAATATGTCTGGTATGCTGCAGGTGTGACTGTGGGTTAGCATGAGCATAGGTATTGCTACACCTTTTCTGCCATGCGAGTGGTGAATACTTTCGAACCCATAGTTGCCATTGCATGTGTTACACCTTTCTGCCTACTGTTTGTACATTACAAATGTGATAAGTCGCGCATTCTAGTACGACATTCACTGTTGCTATGTCTAGGGTCTTAGCTATTCAAATATGGTGGTATTGTACCCGTCATGTGTACAGATATTTGCAGGCTGTCCACATGTCTGCCTGGAAATTTGGTCATTATCTCATGCACACCTTTATCTGGCAGGTCATTCTGGCCTCAAGTCAGGATATGGTGACAAACATTCAAGTTCCAGACTGCATACCCTTCCAAACATCCCACAAGGTGTAGACCCTGTTACTTTCTGAACTGTCTGCATTTGTTGTAACTTCATTTGTAATGTGTCCCTGTTTTGGGCCTTTGCTCCACATATGTTATTACTTGGTCCGGATGTGTTCGTGTAAGGGGTTGTGGGGTATGGGCAGTGCTTCTCCTGCTGTGAGTATGTGTGTGTCTTGCAAGGTGCTATGGTGACATTATTACCTACTAGCTTCCAACTAGCATGGCTGTTTCTGTTCACACACTACTGTTATGGAATTCCACCAGTTTTGTTTGTGATTCTAAATGTCATGCTTTGTGTACTACACATCTATATTCCAAAGACATGCATCTGGAGCATTTCTCCCGGGCCTCCGCTGAGAACAGGCTCTGTGAAACCTAGTCGGACTTTCCCGTCAACAAATGATAAATAGATAAAATAAAAATAAAAATATTCCTGTACATTCATTCCTACTGTTAAATGATATATTTACTTTAGCACAGTGTTTCTATGTAAGAGTCATGGCTTAGTGGTAAGTCATGCAGACTATAGTTGTCAAGGTCCGGGTTCGGACTCACAGTGGGATTTTATTTTCTTTTGAACTGAGTTCAGGACCTGTCAATCAAAGTGACTAAGGCACTTTTAAGCTGTTGTAACCGGGTTACGCTGGTTTGCGGAGCTCACGCATGCGCACTGGCGGTTAGCTCACAAGACACAAGCGACACACCAGCTATTTTCTTTGAAAGAAAAGAAAACGGGAGACAGGAAAGTGGTGAAAAAGGGTTCACAAAGAGGGTAAGACAGTAGGGAAACAAGCTTGGGATGTGCAGGAGGGATGTAGGTAAGGCCCATAGCTGCCCATTTCTTCAGCAGCAACAGCTGTGCATATGTATGTAATTTGGTGTGACATTTGAAACCTTCCACCACTGAGAGAGGTGTCAGGACAACAATAATACCTGTTGTACAGCCAATTGAATTGATGGGTTCCATGTCCAGTGGACATGTGTGCGGAATGGGCAGCTATGTATGGGGCGTAATTTTTTTGCGGGTACAGAGTGCCCTTTTTTTTTTTTTTTTTTTCAGGTGAGAGTGGTATGTCAGGTGAAGGTAGTCGGTACAGCTGGGGAGGTAGGTTGGGTAGGTTAACAGACAAGACAAACAAGACGCATACAGGGGCGGTGTATGACACGTGTGGGGGGTTACACAAATGACGGGGACGGAGGTTGGGATGTCCAGAGCCCATGAGCCCACAGATGGCAACAGTGGAACTGATATCCCCACCCATAGGCAGTTGCCACTGTTCCTTCACTGCCCAGGACGGGGCTGTGCTGGGGCTGTGTAGGCGGGGCAACGGGCAAGCCCGTTAGTTGCGCCACCCGTGCCTCGAGCTGGCGTAGGGGCTCGATGACAGAGTCCCGAATCTCCCTACGCACCACAGTCCGGACGTTACGGAGGGTGAGTGGTGTATCTCCTCCGGCCACACTTGCAGAGGGGGGGCGAGCCCCGTCCCCTGCAGCGCTTCCACCCGCAGGTGGCACAGGGCCACCGGAGGAGGGTCCGGACTTCGGCACTAGTGCCAGGTGCACTCGCCAGCTGAGGTGGGAGAGGTGGGTCCGCCGAACCCGCCTTCCCTGTCGTTCTATGTTTTGCATTATGTCATTACAGTTTGGGTTAGTGACATATAAAAAACATTCACAGTTAGTTTTAACAGCATGCATTAGTATTCCCATTAACCACACACCCAGTTATTCACACCATTGAACAGCGTGCAAAGCACATGCATAATTTCAACAGTAATACACAGTCCAACAACATGCAGGGTTGGTTGATGGCAACAGGCCATCAGGTGTGGATGTATGAACGGGCGGATGCATCAACAGACATGCAAATATATATGACCCAACAGGACAGATGTCCAGGGTGGTAATTGTGATTGCACATACCATTTTCCCGTGGAATGGGTTATAGATGGTTAGGGTGGGGTAAATCAGACATATATTATTAACACCTTCAGATACACCCACATATGCTGTACATTTCTAATAGCTACAGTTATATACACACTACTGTTCTGACTACAGTGTCCTATATATTAACTACCTAACCTTGCAGATGGGACTGTTACTGCAACATAAGTCTACATTTTATTGCTGTTCATACACAAGTCATATCGAAATTTGTGCAGATACATCTCCTGTTGACTGTTATTTCTATAACTGTGGACAGGTGTGGATGTTTAGAATATAAAACAGTCATCCTATCTGCATATTTCAGACTGGGAGCAGCATATCCAGATTTTGGTGTACACATTCCACATGCAGCAACACTTTGAACAGATGTTTCTGTTTGGTTTGGGGTCTCACATGCATTTAATTATGTCCTGACTGCAGTATACTTTATTCAGAGGTTATTACTACTGTAGTGCTGTATTCCTGACACTTTCTCACACTCTCTCACTTGCTTTCATTTTACTATTCAAACTGGTACTTCTAGGCTTTATTGACTTGTTTTAACAGAATTATTGCAGTTATTTCCAGCACTCTCACTTCAGTCATGTTTCAGGGTTTCCACGTGTATTCATCTCACACAGGTGGATTCCTCCTCTTCTGCAGCTATACTCTACCTGCTGCTGCTGTTTGTGTACTAATTTCTTACAGGCAGTGCAGTTTTATTTACAAATATGTGTTGGACAGTCTCATGATTAGTTTCATCTTACAGGCTGGGAACTGTTGTAATCAGGCAATACTTGCATAAACATTCACACTCTGTGAGTTGCAAATTTAATTCCTTCCTGGATACACTGCACTCTTATGCTAACTGTCATACATTTATACATATTTACAGTTACTAGTTGTGGATTACTGACCTGCCTGGTGGCGCAACCGCACCAGCCTATCAGCATAGGCTCTGCACCTGCAGCTGTAATATAAATGAAGTAATATTGGAATACACATCTCCATGATTTCAGGTAGTTTAACTTTCTACAAACATAATTAATTTATACTTACTCAGTGGTGGGGCGTTGGGTGCTTGCCGGGCCTCCTGGATCCAACGGGTCAGTTGGTCCTGCTTACGTCTCTTCAGGTCCGCATGGTGGTGACGGACCTGCTCACCTGTCCGAGGAATTCCTGTGTCACTGGTGAGTTCATGAGCCAACTGGTCCCACGCCTCAGCCTTGTACGCTCCCCAAAGGACCTGGCCCTGCATGAGTTGGGCCTCATGGTTATGGACTAGGAGCCAGGCCATGTACCTGGACTCCTCAACACCCCACCTCTGCGCCGGGCGACTACCCTCACCTACACCTGACATTCTAACTGCAGGTCTGTTCTACAATCGTTTATGCTGTGTATTTCCGCCAATGGGGCTTATATAGTCCGTTGTTCCCGCACATATCTGTGATTGGCCAGTTTGGAATTGTATCAACTTCAGTAAACCTGCATTGTCATGCTGTTGTTTGTCTTCATTCCTATATATGAGCTGATATTGCATTTCTATGACCTGCTGTCATGGCTTAGTGGTTCTGTCCCTTGACTTTGGTGTATAGTATCCTGGGTTCGAACCTGGCCACTGCTTTTTATTTTTCAGGACTGTCTAGACATGTTGAGGGGTGTGTCTGTGTAAAGGCATTTTGGATACGGCTTGCTCAACGTTGCCCGTCGGTTAGCTCGTTTGCGCGGTGCGCACCTCCGCGCAAACGGGGCACACCAGTTTAACACTGATTTGGCTATTGGCACGCATATGCCGCTTAGCTCAATTAGGGGCACATATATTTAGCGTGGTAAACCACTGCTCGCCTACAGGCACTCATTTTGCACCAGTTAAACCTATGCTTATCTCGGCCACATAATATCTGGCAGTTTGTATTAATTATTTGGCTCACATTTATTCAATATAAATAGGCTATTACATTGCATTTTACATATATTCTGGTTTTATGTGTACATATATGTGTCAGGGACTTGTTTCCTGCTTATTTTGAAAAAAAAATAGTTGTGGGGCTCGAACCATGAATGCCTGCTTTGCAGCCAGCATCTCTACCGCTTCGCTATTGCTTCCTGGCTTATTTTGCATATGTAGTTCTTATATGCTTTCCCACTGACTGCTAACTGTAGCTGCGCTTGGCACGCCAGCAAACGAGCGCACTCACGGTTAAACATCTTTACAGTTTAAAAAAATGACATGTACATTTATATTTCTTTTATGTTTAATAGTCTGTAGGGCATGTGTTGTGTTGTGTTTATTCACATTTGCGTGGGCTCTGTTGTGGGTGTGTACTTTGGACAGTTTTACACTTCTGGGGGCGTGTCCGCTTGCAGGGATCAGCCTACGGACACGCCCCCTACTGTCTTACACGGCCGTGTTCGACTTGGGTGTGATTCAGCATGCTCTCATGAATATGCAGAGCATGCTGACATCACTCAGTTTAACTGCAGCCTCCGTGTAAGAGTTATAACTCTTACACGGAGGCTTCGTGAATCCTGGGGATTGTCTTACTACATTTTATACCAGATATTTAAATTATCCTCTATTTTATCAATCTTTGTATTCCATAGTTGTATATTTTGTAAATAATTGTTAAATTCCCCCACGACAGCTTTTCTTTATTCTTTTATTACTTTTTATTATTTCCCAGTCTTCTTCATACTTTTATTTAAACACTTTGGAAACTACATTTTCCTGTATATCATTATTCTATTTCAATACTTTATATAAATTCAAGGACAATGAATAAATTACTGAGTTTAACAGTTTTAAACCTCCTTCCTTTCTACCCTTGTATAATACTCCCCTTTTCACTGGATTAGATCTAGAATCCAAAATAAATGAGAGCATGTTCTCTAACAAATGTTTCTTGTACTTTATAGGAATCATAAACACATCTGAGAAATAAGCAATTCTACCCATTAATACTGAGTTTATCAAATTAATTTTTTCCTATATGCCAGTCTATTTTCCACAATGAACACATTTCTTTTCATTTTTAATAATTTTTCCCATTGTGTTACATGCATTTCTACCAAAATCTATACCCAACATGTTTTTTCTGTTGTGAATTGAATATTTGCAATAACTTCTCAACTGACTTAGGTGACTAGCCACTGCTTTGCTGTATGCATCTTTGCAATCCAAATAATATTATGCATTCTACTAACCATAAGTACAATTTTGTACTATATTTTGCACTTTTAAACTGTATTTTGGTGATAGTACAAATTTTTTAAAACTGTTCTTGCTGAGTTGTTACACTTTTTGTCTGCTGTAGCATAGACTAGATTCAGACCTGCTGAATCTGGTTCTCTTTGTTAAATTGCGCACCAAACCAGGCTATCTTTTGTTGGCTCAGTTCTGAGTTTTTTTATTGGTTAAATTATTTAATTCAGTTTGCTCACTGTTGCTACATAAGCCCTGCATTTGCATGGGTTTGCTCTTGTTTTAACACAGCTCCACAGAGTTAGACAACCAGCCACTGCTCTGCTGTATTCATCTGTTTATGCATAACGCACCTCAGTGCACCATTGCGCACTACCACACAGTAGGGGTAACCACTGGTGGTTATAGATGCAAAAACTTCAGTAGATACATTTTCCCTTAGTAACTGCCCATGATCCAGCTGAAAAGTCTTTAAATTGAGCTTAGTTGCTCAGAAAGCACCTCAGCTGTGCTTTTGCCCCATTAACAGTCCCAAAACCACCAAATCTACATTAGTCTCATACTATTTAGAGAACCCCCTAGTAGTATAGACCCTTTATAGAGTACTCCATTAATATAGCCTCTTTTTAGAGCACCTAGTTATACCACACCCCTCCATTTTCTCTTCCCAATGTGAAAACAGGATTTAACCTAGCATTATTGATGGTCAGTTTCCCTCGTTTCTTCTACCAGCCTGATTGACATGGGTATCCTGAGGCAGTGTAGTGACTGCCTTATGAACACTAACAGCCCTCTACTCCTAAATCACCCAAGTTCAATTTCTGAGAGATGCATCTACACTAAGAATCTTGAATCCTTGCTCTCTCATGCACAGAACAGTAACACTGAACAAGTTATCAGCTCACATACTGTACCTCATATGCAAACCATGCACTCATAAATCATCATACATGGAGGTACTCACTAGAAACCTACCTAAACATTAGAGACCTTCCAAACACAAATATGTTACCCCTAACACAGCATCTGCAGCACTCAATACACACATAAACACAAGCACCAGTGTCTCACCAAATAAGCCCCTAAGGCAAAGCACATCTAAGACATTTTTTTTAAGTCATAAGTGACTCCATGTGTGATGTCTTACTCACCAGGCTGGACAAAGAGAAGGTTACAGTCAGCTGTCTATTGGGTGCCAGGATCCATCAGATCCACATGCACTTAAGACTGTGAACAGCAAGTATCGTTATGATTCCATCATAGTTCATGTTGCTGTGAATAACTTGAGGTGTACCTCATTGGACTATATGAAGAAAGACATGATTGAGCTCTATGAATATGTGTCCCAGGCATGTAAGTCCCTAGCCCTGAGCACCATTGTACCCTCACCTAGGATGCTACCACAATATAAACAAAAATTATTGACTTCAACAATTGGCTTAGTTTCTGGTGTCATTCTAAGGGGATCCAGTTCCTGTCAGCCTAGGATGATGTGGTTGATAGACCATACTGCTTTGCCAGAGATGGTCTTCACCTGTCACTTCTACACTTTCCGTTACTGGTCAAGGCACCTGCCTCCCCCATAGTGCCTCTTTTAGGCAAGGTTTCAAGAACAAAATTTCCAACATGAAAATATTACTCATAAATAAATTAAAGGTTATGCTGCTAAATGCTAGGAGTTTAAATCAGAAACTGCACTCTCTGGAAGCACTCCTCTCCCTACAGGATGTTGATGGTCTGTGTAGTCACAGAAAATTGGATCAGGGTCACAGAAAGTACCCTGAGCTTCCAAGGCTACAATGCCTTCCACACTTTCTGACCGCAAAATGAATGTGTGAGTGTGACATCCTCCCGCTGGGCCATTAATCAAGTAAAACGAAAAAGGATGTCCAAACAGCCACTCACAAAGTTCTTTAACGTTTAGAAAGTTTATTATGACTCCACACATTTTCGTCACTCTATTAGAGTAACTTCTTCAGAAACAAATCAACCACAATATTGCAGTTTGTTTAAAAACGGCCGCGCTGGGTTACATGTGATTGCGCCGGCCAATCAATAATCTCCAAATAATAAAAGCAATGATCTCTAAGTAATAAAAACAAGTTCAGGGCTAGAACGCAACCTTAGCAAATTAATTAAATTATTAAATAGTCATTCAGAAGATTTACTATATGGAATCAAGTCAACACATTCTACAAAGTATAAAAGTGAAATAAAGCGAATGCCAGATTGTGTCAATGTGTCATAAAATGAGCTTTATGAAAGCTAAAAATAGAATAGATCTCTATTACTTAGAGATCATTGCTTTTATTATTTGGAGACTATTGATTGGCCGGCGCAATCACATGCAACCCAGTGCAGCCATGTGGTTGATTTGTTTCTGAAGAAGTTACTCTAATAGAGTGACGAAAGCATGTGGAGTCATAATAAACTTTCTAAATGTTAAAGAACTTTGCAAGTGGCTGTTTGGACATCCTTTTTCATTTTATCTTGTTTGTTTACTTGGTTTTTGCTTTTTTTACCCATTAATCAAGTAGCCTGAATCCTCACAACTGACACTGGAGAGGGATGTTCACTTAGAATATAAATTGATACGCTCAGTATTTCCAGATGCAGACCTCTCTGCATCAAGCACATTTTCCCTTAAGAGCAGCCAGGGAACATGCTCAGTCCAGGTGTTGGTTCCTTTCTATATGTGTCCAGACCACCAATAAGACTCCCCACTGACACAGCTCAGAGTTGAGTCCTTAGCTGAGGTTCCAATCTAAGTCCTCCCACACCCTCTCTGTAAAACCAGTGCTTTGTGCCCCTGCTTCAAGCAGCTGACATACACACTCTTTGAGATTTGATTTACACACACACACACACACACACACACACACACACACACACACACACACACACACACACACACACACACACACCTGAGAAAGGCTGGCACAGATTCACCTGCTGTGCCCCCTTCTGCCCAGGCTATAAGGTAGTTACCACTGCCACCAGAACCCCTGCCAGCTACTTTAAGGGTCTTACAAGGGTACCCAATTATACTGAGTGAAATTAATATTAACACAAATGATAATGTTGACTAAACAGCAAGGCTTTCAGGAATGGCCAGAGTTATCATCAAAAAATATATGGAAATGCTCTCAAATCTTAAATATTTTCTAAAAAGGACCAGCCACAATGAAAAGTTTAACTACATTTAATAATAAATAATAAAATAACATGAAAATATTAAATCTCTATTCGCAGTAAACACCAGAGTTTCAGTCACAGGGAATATTAAAAATAACACAGATGGAAAGTTTCACAAGGTTATAGAAAAACAGTATTTAACTAGTCTCACTATCTATTCATGATTGACTAAAAGAATTACTGTTCCTACTTTCTGAATAGGACAAAGCAAGATACGTGAGTGGTCCTTGTTGTCAGATCCAAGGCAAAATACAGAATGCTCCTGAGATTTCAGTCTCCTCTAATCATAGGATCATAGGAGGTTACTAGGCTATTGGTCCTGAGGCCCTTATAAGCCTAGCCAAGAGTTTGGCCCATGTTTAGACAAGTCAGCACCCAATGCTCCTGCCCAACAGGGACATGATGGAATCCCAGGAGTATATTTTCTGTTTTCCATCCTGTTATCCAGGTTGCACTTAAAAAGGGGTAAAGAGGTACTCTGCTTCATGTGGGGAGGGAATCTATTCCATAGATGGTGGAGTAAAACATTGTTTCTGCACAGAATAACATTACATACATCTGGTCATCTGACTCTGTTTCCAGCACTGTCCCCATCACTAGGAGTTACCAGAGTTTTAGCAGCTATGTGTTACCATGTACACAGATAGGGCTTTGCTCAGGTGTGCTGCAGCTGCTGGAAGTCATAAAACCATAAAACCATTTTACTGTTCCTAAAGGAGTGACCAACTATTCTTAAGCACAGACATTGCATCTCTGGCTCCATTCAAAACTGTGGGATAACATCTTTATGGCTTAACCCATAAAATAATTTAATTTCAAGAATATTTTGCAAAGTCAGGTGGATTAAGATTAACCTCTTCACTTCCAGTATATGATATTACAATGTATACATTTAAACAGTTACAACAATGCATGTACATCTCTTTTCCTTCCAGCATGGCACACTGTTGATACATTTTAACACAAGTAAACCTCACAAATACATTTTCAGCACAAGCATCTGTACAAATCAGTTTGATATACAAATTACATAGAATTATTTACAAAATTCCAGCTATCTGCGCTGGAATATGTTACAAATTCACTGCCGTATTTCTCCTGGCATGGCTGGCAGTACCTCTAATTTTCACAGTGAGAGCCAAAGGAGGAGGAGTATCTATCTTCATCAAAGATAAATACACCTCTAGACTTGTTAGACAGGAAAACTCCATTGAGTTACTCCAATTTCAACTAACAGTGGGTAACCCCCTCTTCAAGTCATCATTAGCTATAGGCCCCCTTCAGTGAGCCTAGATACATATATTGCTTATTTGGACCTACTTGAGTCAAGTTACAACCAAACAATGTAATCATGGGAAATTTTAAATATTCTTGCATTGATTGGGAAACTTATACATGCACCAACATACTCACACAAAGGTTCCTGGACTTTGTTAACACTAATGCCCTGGAACAAATAGTATGTAACCCCACAAGGGGCTCAAATATTCTCAACTTGGTCCTCACTGACATGGGTGACCACTGTACCTCTGCAAGTACAGGATACTCACTGGCTAAATCTGATCACAAGTCAGTCACATATGAAGTAGCTATAACACCTGAAGCCATCTTAGGTGAGATTGGGCTAAAAAATACCACCAAAGCTAATTATACCCTCCTAAAGAATCCCACATATGGCATTGACAAGTATACTAAGGTATACAAAAATGCCCTGTATAAACACTTACACAAATATAATGACACAGCTGTACCTGATAGGCTCAAAAAAAAAAAAAAAACAAGCCTCCCTGGTGGACATCTATCATTAATGAGTTATACAAGAAGAAGAAGTTGCTGTCTAAGAATAAAAAAGAGAGGTGTCAGCACTGAAAGAACACCCTCCTCTGTTTAAACAAATAAATAAGACAACTTGTAACAATTCATTAAGGGAAACTTCAAAAAATATAGCAACCATAGCTAAGGATAACTATAAGTCATTCTTCAGCTATATCCATAACCTAAAAGGTAGGACCCAGATGTGCGCTGAACTAGCTGGGGAATCATACACATTGATCTTGCAAAAATAGCCAACCTGTTAGCCGATAGCTTTGGAAAAAATTTCACCACCCATCCCCTCCAAACATTACACAAAGCATTCACTCTGCATCTCCAAAGAGCAAGTCATTGATGCTCTCTCCAAGACCAAAAACACAGCCTCTATGGGGGGTAGATGTCATCCCAGGTTGTGTTTTAAATGGTCTGAAACATGAGCTAATAACTCCATTAGGTACTGTCTTCAACCACAGCCTGAGTACTGGTTTTGTCCCTGCTGAATGGAAATCAGCAACAGACACCCCCCACCATTCATAAAGAGGGGGGGGTACAGCAACAGACCCTGGAAACTATAGACCCATGAGCTTAACCAGCCTTATCTGTAAGACCATGGAATGAATCATCATGGACTTTATAAATAAGGAAATAGGTGATCTCCAGACCCTTGATCTGACAGTTTGGTTTTGTCCAAATCAGGTCATGCCTGTTAAACCTGGTGGTCTTCTTCAAAAATGTTACCAGGGCCATAGACAAAGGCAAATCTATGCATACAACCTACTTTGACTTAGCCAAGGCCTTCAACACAATCCCACATTCAGGCATAATAGATAAACTCTCCCAATTAAATATCAACCCTTATGTCATCAGATGGATTGCTAACTGTCTCACCAACAGATCACACTCAGTTAAAGTTGGGGACTTTACTTCAACCAGCAGACCTGTCACCAGTATGGTTCTAGCAGGGGTCAATGCTGGGCCCCCTATTGTTTGGAATATACTTCTCAGAAGTTCAGGCCAAAACAGAGGGGCTGTGGCTGACTAAGTTTACGGATGACTGCAAATTAGGTGCAATCACTGAATCCCCAAACAATGTCAATATACTTCAAGAGGGACTAACAGAAACTAATGATTGCTGCCAAAGCCATGGACTTAAACTCAATGGTAAAAATTATATCCCTGCAGACTATCATATAAATAATAATAGTCTAAGTAACAACTCAGTAGTGAGAGACTTGGAAACGCATGTTGACTATAGCCAAACTTTGACCACCGTGTGTCTACTGTGGAAGGCAGGTTTCACATCTCATTAGCAAAGACATTGTCTCAAAAGTGAAAGAGGTCATAACACCCCTGTACTCAACCCTCATCAGGCCAATAATTGAGTACTCTGCTTCCTTTTTTATGTACCTTGCCAGGCACCTGCAGCACCTTGATACACCAAAGAGATTTCTAATCAAGAAAGGGTCTCCAACACATGTCATACATTGACAGACTAAAGTCACTGTCAGCATACAGACTACGTAGAGAAGACTTGTGGCAGGCCTACAGAGCAATCTCAGATCCAAACCTAATGGAAATTCTGCACAACCACAAGTTAAATGGGACAAGGGTCACCGGCTCCAGGAACATTAGCCAGGCCTGCAACATAAATAGGACCTGCTGGCGAGACAGATATGTCTCTCAGAGGTTGCCACTCCTCTGGAATAGGCTACCAATTCACATCAAACAAAGCCCCTCTATGACCCTATTTAAGCATAGCCTGGATGACTGGATGGGAAACCATAAATTCCTGCTCGGGATTTCACCGATGACCCTCCTAGATATGGGCAGTCATCCGTAACTAAAATCTCAAGTTTAGACAAGATCCTTTATATTGGGTTTCTCTACTATTATATTGGGTACAGACTGCTAGGCTTATAAAGACCTTCAGATCAATAGCCCAGTAACTACCTATGAACCTATGAACTTCTGTTTCTCCCATTCATCTGCTTTTGTCTTTGTTTAACAGCAAACATATATCTTTCAAACAATCGACTACACTAATTATTGCTTATGTCACCCCTAAACTGTTGTTAGCTATTACAATTATATCATCTTCATATGTCATCAATACTGGTATCCCCACATATTTATGCATATTATGTTTCACTTTCTGCAGTTTAGTATTTATTTCACTAAAAACTACACTCATAACTAATGCAAATTAAATATTACTTACGGTGCAGCCTTGTCTTATATATATATATATATATATATATATATATATATATATATATATATATATATATATATATTTATTATATTATATTATATCATATTATATTATATATATATATAGATTTATAGATTTATATATATATATATTATATTTATTATAGTATTATTATTATAGTTATATATAGATATATTTATATTTATATATATATATATATATATATATATATATATATATATATATATATATATGAGTGTAACTTCAGAAGATACACTCTACTGACAAAACACACATCTCTAATTTTACCCAGTTCTCTTCCTACCAGCAGAATACTTGATATTGTATCAGATGCCCTGGCCTTTCCTGTGTTGATTTTAATTAATTGATCTATCCACAAATCTGATTATTTCATCCCCCGGTAAAAAGTCACTCATCCCACTCCACAAAGGAGGTAACTCTACAGAGTTATCAAATTATCTACCAGTTGCTATACTGTCTTCAACGTCCACAAGCACATACTTCAATATCTCCTTATATCAACACCTATTCACCTCAACTCAGCAAAGCTTTCAACTTGGGCATAGCACAGCCACTGTGTTACTCAACTTTGTAAACACCATTAACCACGAAATGGGTAGTGAGAAACTCCTTGCCTTTTCATTCCTAGAGTTGTCAAAAGTGTTTTACACTGTTTATCATATTAAACTATTGCAGTTATTTTATTAAGATTGTCCCACAGTTTTCTATACTGCCTGCATGGAGCACTATGGCACTCAGGTTTTAGTTTTAAAAAAAGTCCTTCTTATAAACCAAATTTTAGTTTAAAAAAAAGATTTTTTTTAATCGCACATTGAGCTGCAGCACTAATGTTTGACCACAAATTAAATACAGTTTTTTAAGAGCTAAGAGTGCTTTCTAGAACTAAGGAATGATACCAAGAAAGCCACATTGTTAGACAAAAAAAAAAGAAACTTTTATCAACACCTTCAGCAAAAACACCAGAACAAACCTCAAAAATTTTGGGCAGGCATAAACAAACTGCTCCACCCTGGCCAAACCACCACCCCACCCCCTCAACTTGCGACCTTAAAACTCCAGAGGAAACTGCTAACATTATTAACAACTTTTTTACCAACACCATCCAATCACTAGCTAGCCAACTACCCCCCCTCCCACCAGCTCCTTTCAAAACTCCTCCACAACCACTACCCCACTCCCTTTCGCTTTCCAACCTGTATCTACATTGACCATCCGATCTCTAATTAACAAACTAAAGCCCACTACCCTGGCAGCTGATCTCCTCCCACCAGAATATTTACAAAAAGGGGCAGATGCCATTGCATACCCTGTCTCGCTCATAATAAACCGCACCTTGACTGAAGCCACTATCCCTCTCTCTGGAAGGTTTCCCATGTCATTCCCCTTCATAAAAGAGGGAATTCTTTAGACCTCTCAAACTTCCAACCAATAGCCATGCTATCACCACTGGCCAAAATTATGGAAAAGTGCATTCACAACCAATTAATGCACTATCTCACCCAAAATAAACTACTGGCCAACTCTCAGCATGGTTTTAGGCCGCACCACAGAACCACATTAGCCCTCCTATCCTTCTCTAACTCTATCAACACCAATCGAAACAATAACAAACTTACCTCAGCACTCTTCCTAGATCTCTCTAAGGCCTTTGATATGGTCAATCACCAACTGCTTCTCCGCACCCTGAAGGAACTGTTACTGAATAGTAGCTCCATTAAATGGCTCCAATCTTACCTGTCTGATAGACAGCATGCAGTTTTATGGCAGAATACTCTATCCACACATCTACCCATTACTCTAGGAGTCCCTCAAGGCTCCATACTAGGACCACTACTCTTCTCAGTCTTTATCAATGACCTACCCACCATCACTCCCAAGGCCACCTACATCCAATATGCAGACGACTCTACTTTAATATGTACCGCCTCCTCCTCAACTGAGTTTATAACCATAACCCAGAATACTTTCAATGATGTAGAAAAATGGTTTGCAAACTATCAGCTTCTATTAAACCCCAACAAAACTAAACTGCTCTTTTCCCCACCTGCAAATCCTCCTCACCATTCTTTACTATAAGTTCCAACAATGGCACAATCATATCCCCAGATACTCATACAAAACACCTGGGCATCACAGTCGATAACACCCTAAAATATGATATCCATGTCAATCAAGCCATCAAATCTGTCAACACAAAACTGGGCTCCCTATACAGGATCAAACCCGTCCTCACTCCTTTTGCAAGACCCCCTATCGCTCGGTTCTACCTACTATCTACCCTCCTCTATGCCTCCCCCCCTCTTCACTAACCTGAACCAAGCCACCCTTACCAAACTTGCTAGTTGTTTCAACCAAATTGCTAGATTTGCTACAGGTGCTACCTCTAGGACCCACCATTGTATCAACCTAACTCAACTAGGATGGCCCAGTCTTCTCCGATACAACCAACTTATAATAACCCACAAAATACTATATCAACCTGAAAAAACACCAGCACTAAATAAGATCATCAAACCATACAGCAACCTGAGGACACTACGCTCTGCTGACAAACTGCTGGTACAAACAACTAAGAGCATAAATGTGGCTGGGGACTCACTGTTCGCCAACTCAGTAGGCAAAACTTGGAATATGCTACCTGTCAAACTTACTCACCAATCCTCCTTAACCCAGTTCAAAAAAAGCCTCAAACTACACTTCCAACAGCATTGGCAGTGTCCCTGCTTAAACCCTGACTAATCACCAACCGCTGTTCCTGCAAACTCTCCTTAAGCATGTCAATCTTATACTCTAATAAGTGTACAAATTCTTGAAGGGACTTAGCCCATAATTCCGTGTATTATTGTCTGAAATTGAAGCCGCATGATTTTTATGTTGTTATGTTTTATCCATGTTTGTCACCCTACTGAAAACTGCATATTATATTTATCTCTAAATGTTTGCATTGTTCCTAATGTATGTATACTCTGCTTTCTGGAGCTTTCCTCCCCGGGCCTCCGCTGAAAATGGACATATATCCATTCGGACTTTCCCAGTAAACACATGTAAACTAAATAAATAAATAAATAAATGATATTGCATTAAAGAAAGATTGAGAGTGACTGATCACACCCTCAACACTTTGCACCTGGGGCAGTTGCTCTTCTCGCTTTACTCTAGTTATGCTGCTGGAACCACTCACCAAACAGATGTCGATGTTCAAAAAAACACATATCTCCTCAGCATTCATAACTTTCAAAATTTGGCAGGAAAGGCCCTACACTCAAGCTGCATTGACAAATCTTGGAATTCTATCCCTTTACCTTTGAGGCCAATATACAATAATGACACATTCCAAAATGGAGTAAATCTATTCCTAGAAGACTCCTGGCTTTGTTACTGCTCTACTCATAGCAAAGCTAATACTGTGTCAGCAAAGCCGCATATGCAAAAATGGTCTTTCATAAGGCACAACTGCCTTTGAGAGTCATAATTACCTATTCATAAATACTGCATATCTGGTACTTATAATTTATACCCCCCCCATATTGGTGCTATCACTGTTAATTACCTTTTCTCTTCTCTACTTAACCTCATGCTATCCTAATAATATAAACTGCAAACTATATAATTAGTGTTTAATACTAAATGGTGTGAATTATTTCTGACATTGTGTTATCAACATTGTATTCTGGCATTGTTACATTGCCTAGTGTAACTAGATCTACCTTTGCAATGTACGTCATTTACTGTATGATTATATCTTAGTTCTGCCTGTTTTACTTATTGTGACTCCTAGTTAGAACTTTTCTCTCTGGTCTCTATCTTTCTTTATTATCCCGACAGACTTTCTTTTCCTAGCAAACTAATGAAATTTCCTAGTTGTGAAGTGACTCATGCAAAGGTCATGTTCATTTTAACCTTTTGCCCATGTCAGGGTCATCTTCCTCTTTATCCTCTGCTACCATTAATTACTTTAACTCTAAATGAAGATGTGGACAGAATGGGTGTAAAAATTCTTTGAAGGCGTAGTGCTCTGACAGAACAGAACCTGTGAAGTTAATATCAGTTGTGTACTACTAGATGGTGTGTCTGCCAGTATTACTGAAAAGCATTTATTTAATTTATAGGTTCAAAGGTTCATAGGTGTGTACTAGGCTAATGGCCCTGGAGCCTTTACAAGCCTAGCCCATAGAAGTGCCCTGGTATTGTGCTGCCCGACTTATTTATTTCAAATTTATTAACGGGGAAAATCTGACTGGGCATGGATCCCATTTTCAGTGGAGACCCAGGGAGAATAGCTCCACAAAGATTAGTACAGCAAATACAGTAAATACAATACACATGTTAATGAAGTACAGTACATCGTCAAAAAGTTAATAAGGTACAGTTTCAAGGCCAAGAACGAAGCAAAAAGTAAATATAGAAGGACATTTTGTTCAGTCATTATTTACATTCGTCAGTGGCTAGTACAGTAAACACACATTGATTAAGAATATAGAAAGGAGTTGTTGCAAGCTTTCATAGTAGGTTAATGCATGATATGATCTAATTAAATTAAGCTACCCAGGGTCAGAACAATTACATAACCAAGAACTATGTAAATGGGGCCGGAGGAGTTTTTTTTAATTATTTTTGTTTTCAGTGGTCCTAATATCTACAGGGATGATATTCCATGATTTTGTAACAGAAATGGAAAACAAGGAGTCCTCAGAGCTGCCTCAAGCATGTTTTGCAGTGACATGGTTGAACCACTGTCTTCAAGTCAAACATACATCAGGTAGCTTTTGTCATGATACAAATCTCAAATTATTAAAGTACAAAGTTATAAAAAGGTAGGCAACTGATATTGTAATTGGCTAGGAAAGTTTTGAATTAGGCCTGAAGCTAGTCCATTTAATTGTGCTCTTTGTTTATGGTTTAATATAGCAATAATCCACGCCTGGGTGTGGGTAATGCTGGATTTACCCACGGTTGGCGTGGTTTGGTCCCGAGGGCGAAGCCTGAGGGACCAAACAAAGCCAACCGTGGGTAAATACAGCATTACCCACACCCAGAAGTGGGTTATTGCTATTATACCATGACATTATTTAAGAAAAGAAACTATTACTTTTCTTAAATAATGGCATAGTATAATGCCTGTTTACTGCCCTTCCGCAGATGTCTGGCATCCGCGGCAGTTCTGATGTACTGCGCCTGCAGTACATCAGAGTTGTGGGCAAAAGCAACGGAGAAAGCAAGATCTCCATTGCTTTTTTACTGTTTTGCTGTGTTAAATGGGTTTAACATAGCGAGACAGTTTTAAAATAAGCAACGGAGATGTCCGTTGCTTATTTTAAAACTGTCTTGCTATGTTAAACCCATTTAACATAGCGAAACAGTAAAAAATCAACGGAGATCTTGCTTTCTCCGTTGCTTTTTTTAAAACCTGTCTCGCTATGTTAAATGGGTTTAGCATAGCGAGACAGCTTTAAAATAAGCAACGGAGATCTCCGTTGCTTATTTTAAAGCTGTCTCGCTATGTTAAACCCATTTAACATAGCGAGACAGTGTTTTAAAAGTAGAGTTATACTAATGGAAAAAAGTCCGGGCAACTGGACCTTTTTCCATTAGTATAACTCGATTTACAATGTGCAAACTGGCCAATCAGCGTGCACGTTTTGGGGGGGTCATGGTATAATTGTGGTTATTTTTTGTATGTTCCATATAACTATGCACACAACAGTAGAATGGATTGGCAGCCAGCCTTCTTTTCATACCTCTCTTCTTAGCACAAGAAATCTGAACATAGCATACAGTAATGGGGGGACAAAGGCCTCAAAATAGGAAAATATTTTAAATATTGCTCTTATAAACTTAGAAGGTTGTTAAAATAACAAAATTTTTGTTAGCATGCATTTTTTTAGGATTTCAAAACTCAAATGTATGTCAGTATTTAGTAGTTTTAATCCTTAGTTATTTGCCAGAAAAAAAAAACACATATTTTATGAGGAGCAGAACAAAAATATGAGGCAAAAATCTGGACAGTTGAGAGGTATGCTTCTTTTTTCCACTGCAATTCTATGCATTTTGTAAAAGGAGTTTTTTTTTTTTAACTACAGAATGAAATTAAGTTTGATATTAGTTTAATAAATGTATGTCTGCATTACTTATTTGTTCAGCACAAGGGATAATGCTATCTTGTATTCAGCACCATGCAGCCCTTAATGACCCCTTACTTTCTGAGCTCGAGCCATATTCTGAAGATGTGGTATCTACTGTGGTGTGATCCTTCAACACCTAAGAAACACAGTGCAGCATGGGAGTTTAGGATCTATCCGCCATAAAATGAGATTCTACATGTACAATTTTATATTTCAAGCCTAAATGTGTTTAAGTATGGTGGATGCTTGTGAAGATCTGCAACTTACTTTTAAAATACTCACTATTCAAGTGTAGTGGCTGCAGTAAGATTAGTACTAATGAGGAGGCAATTAACTACAAGAATCAGTTTGTCAGATGCAGACTTGTAGTTTTCTGAAAAGGCTTTTGTTATCTCATTTTTAGCCTGCTTCAAGCAACTGTTATAAGGACTGTTGTGAAAGAAGTACTACGTGACCACAATAAGGGAAGGCACATTACACAGCTAGCTTAATACAGCTAAACTGGGGTGCAGTATGCATAGATGGTGACACAGTGTGGTCATCCCTGTAACAGTGCTGTATAATGAAACATCATAGTCATGAAAAATGTGGTCACCATGGAACTGTGTGGACCACGCTACAAGTTAACTTATTTTCAACTGTTTTCTGCAGTTCTGTTTTATTGCATATCTGTTTAATCTGTGCTACTGTTTTTTAGTCTCATTTTTGTTTGTTCTTTTTACTTGTTGCTGTACTTGAAAAAATTAGCATAAAACTGAATATCTGTTACTGTTGGTGACCTTTGGACCTTGAAGTGAAATCTTTTGTCTAGAGTGGCCTAGCTGTTTCTTTGTGGGAGAGAGATTTCAGTCTGGTCTGATCTAGCTAGAAGCATTCCTACAACACTGTGTTATTTTGATTGGATAATTTGGATGGTTTCTGTTTCTCTGCCTTAAATAGTCAGTATTTTAAACCAGTTTGTACGTGTTTGCTCAAAGCTTTTTAAAGCTGCAGTGAGATAGGCCTCCTGCCATTGCTCTGCTGTGATATTGGAAAAAGATAAGTGCTTATTTTCAACTGTTTTCTGCACTTCTGTTTTACTGCATAACTGTTTAATCTGTGCAACTGTTTTTTGGATCCCATCCACCAGCCCAGCAGATGATGTGGCCTTAAAGCTTGGTAGCTTTAAGTTGCCCATCTCTAGTGTTAAGTTGATACTGGACACTCCCCCCAATCACATTACATCAGCTCATTCTACTGTTTATGATAAGAACTTTATAAAGGCCCACCCCTTTAGCTCCTCAACCTGGAATTATCTTATTATCTTCTGTCTCCTCACTTTCTACTACTCATCATCATCTTTCGGCTGTTCCTTTTATGGGCCGCCACAGCAGATCATCTGTTTCCATTTCTTCCTGTCCTCTGCATCTTGCTCTGTCACACCAACCACCTGCATGTCCCCTCTCACCACATCCATAAACCTTATCTTAGGCCTTCCTCTTTACCGGTTACCTGGTAGCTTCATCCTTAGCATTCTTTTCCTAATATACTCAGCATCCCTCCTCAGCACATGTCCAAACCAATGTAATCTTGCCTTTCTGGCTTTGTCTCCAAACCTTCCAATCTGGGCTGACCCTCTAATATACTTATTCCTAATCCTGTCCACCCTAGTCACACCCAGTGCAAATCTTAACATCTTTAACTCTGCCACATCCAGCTCTAACTCCTGCCTTTTTGTCAATGCCACTGTCTCCAACCCATATAACATAGCTGGTCTCACTACCCTCTTGTAGACCTTCCCTTTCACTCTTACTGGTACTTGTCTGTCACAAATCACTCGTGATACTCTTCTCCATCCACTCCATCCTGCCTGTACTCTCTTCGTCACCTCTCTTCCACACTCACCATTACTCTGAACTATTGATCCCAAGTATTTAAACTCATCCACCTTCGCCACCTCTACTCCTTGCATCCTCACCATTCCTCTATCCTCCCTCTCATTCACACACATATATTCTGTCTTAGTCCTGCCTACCTTCATTCCTCTTTTCTCTAGAGCATATCTCCATCTCTCCAGGGTCTCCTCCACCTGTTCACTACTCTCACTACAAATCTCAATGTCATCAGCAAACATCATAGTCCACCTGTCTATCAACCTGTCCATCACCATTGCAAATAAGAAAGGGCTCAGAGCTGATCCTTGATGTAATCCCACCTCCACCTTAAATGCATCCGTCACTCCCACCGCAGACCTCACTGGTGTCACACTACCCTCATACATATCTTGTAGCACTTTTACATATTTCGCTGACACTCCCGACTTCCTCATACAATACCACAACTCCTCTCTAGGCACCCTGTCATATGCTTTCTCTAAGTCTACAAAAACACAATGCAACTCCTTCTGACCTTCTCTGTACTTCTCCGTCAACACTCTCAGAGCAAACATCGCATCTGTAGTGCTCTTTCCCGGCATGAAACCATACTGCTGATCACTAATCATCATGCTCCTTCTTAACCTAGCTTCCACTACTCTTTCTCATAACTTCATGCTGTGACTGATCACTTGAATCCCTCTGTAGTTACTAAAGCTCTGCACATCACCCTTATTCTTAAAAATTGGTACCAAAACATTTTTTCTCCATTCCTTAGGCATCCTCTCACTTTCCAAAATTTCATTAAACAATCTGGTTAAAAACTCCAATGCCATTTCACCTAAACACCTCCATGCTTCCACAGGTATGTCATCTGGACCAACAACCTTTCCATTCTTCATCCTCTTCATAGCTATCCTTACTTCCTCCTTGCTAATCCATTGTACTTCATGATTCACTATCCGCACATCATCCAACCTTCTCTCCCTCTTATTCTCTTCATTCATCAACCCCTCAAAGTACTCTTTCCATCTGCTCAACACACTCTCCTCACTTGTAAGTATGTTTCCCTCATTATCACTTTCTGCTACTACTAAAAACAAACTGTACTTCTTCCTACTTCATTTTGCAACTTGATGCTTAGGAGTTCAATTAGCTTGCTATATTTATTACTGCTTGCTGGTAGCCTTATTAAATTGATGACAGTATTCTACTGAATTGCTGTGTTATTTGTGCTGTCTTTTACTGTTGTGATTGTGAGCTACTGTTTTAAAGCAATCTACTGATTAACTGTATTTCATTGCTATCTCCTGCAATTCATTACTGTTTAACTGCATTTTACTACATTTTGATACTGTTTAACTGTATTTTTTCATACTGTGAGTTCTGTTCTTTTGATTAGAAATAGTTAATCTGTGCTTCATTGTGACTTTTTTACTGTGTTCTTAACCTTAAAATTGAGTAGCATAGGCTAGATACAGGTCTGCTGCATCCAGAGCTTTGGTTGCATGGTTTTTAACCCTTTTTGAGGTATTCCAGCTACAAATTTATCCTTAGTAGCACTTGTGTTATCACCTAGTAGCACTACTCTTAGACCTTTCTCCCTTTGCCATCTTAGCTCGTTCTGGCCTCTCTCCCTCAGTTTCTGACAAATACGGATGGACAGTTTCCTACATTTTCTCCTGCCAGTCTGGTTGATATGGGCATCCTGAGACAGTGTAGCAACTGCCTCATGTACACGAACAACTGTCTACTACTACTACCACCTAGGAACACAATTTGTGAGAGATGCAATTACATCAACCACCTAGTGTCATTGCTCTGTTCCCCACAAACCAGTATATCTGGAACTGAAAAGGTTCACAACACGAACACCACAACTCCGGCACCACCCACACCTATACAACACATCTCTACATATGCAGAGGTCCTCAACAAAAGCATACTCAAACAAAAGAGACCTCCAAGGCATAAATGCATGCGAACTCTACTGCCCACCACACATCACACCACACATAGTCCACACACCTGTGTCTCACAGTCACTAAGGCCTAAATATAAACCCAACATATTAGTCATAAGAGACTCCACTGTGAGACACACAGATGTGCCCCTCACCAGGCTGGATGAGGAGAAAGTCACAGTTAGTTGTTTGCCGGGTGCCAGAATCTGCCATATTACCAATGCACTCAAGTCTCTCAACAGGTATGTCATAGTCCATGTTAGTGAATGACTTCAGATGCACTTCCCTGGACTATATAAAGAAAGACATGATCGAGCTCACTGAGCATGTGTCCCAGGCAGGTATATTCCTAGCCTTAAGCAGCATTCTACCGTCACTCAGAATGATGCCTCAATACAAACAGAACATGATTGACTTTAGCAATTGGCTTAGTTTCTGGTGTCATTCCAAGGGGATCCAGTACCTGGCAGCCTGGGATGACATGATTGACAATCCACCATGCTTTGCCAGAGATGGCCTGTATCTGTCTTCCTTGGGCTTCAGGCTCCTGACAAAAGCTCTTGCCTCCCCCATTGTGCCTTTTTAGGAAATGCCATAGGGTCAAAAGTACCAACATGAACATTTCATCAAAACATAAATTAAAGGTCATGCTGTTAAACGTTAGGAATCTGAACATGAAACTGCACTCATTGCAAGCATTCTTAACCCTGGAAAAAGCTGACATTTGTGCAGTCACTAAAACCTGGTTCAAGGTTGTGGAGAGACCCCAGACATACAAGGTTATTCATCCTATCATTCATTCAGACCCCAAACCGTGGGCAGCAAAGCAAAAGGAGGTGGAGTTGCAATATATATAAAAGACATATATATCTCTAGGCTGGTCAAACAGTATGATGCACAGGAAACACTCCAGGTGCAGTTAACAATTCACAAGATCCCTATTCAAATCATAGCTAGCTATATGCCTCCAACCTTGGCTCTAGATGCCCACTCCACCTATCTGTCCTCTTCGAATCTATCAAGATTCAACTCTTTACCCTGATCCTGGGCGACTTAACTATCCAACTATAGACTGGAAGAAATACTCATTTTAAAACACAAATGCCCAGAGATTCCTTGATTTTGTCAATGCAAATGCATTGGACCAGTTGGATGACACCCCATGAGAGGCAAAGCAGTCACTTTTGAAGTCACCATCTCCCCAACCCCCAACCCCCAGCTAGGGTCAAACAAAAAAAACTTCTCCAAAGCTAATTACAACCTCCTGAGGGAAACCCTCCCCCTCCTAGGGAATTGGCACATATGTCCAAACCTACACCAAAGTGCTATATGAGCATTTATATAGCTGCATGGAATCAGGAAAACCAGACAGGGTGCAGTCCTCCTCCTCAAGAAAGAATAAACCTGTCTGGTGGACATCTGCAATAAATAAAGTCTATAATGAAAGTAAAAAAATGCTGTCCAGGACCAAGAAGGAGCAGGTGCCTAACTGGAAGCAATCTCTCCTTAGCCTAAACAAGCAAATAAGAGCACTAGTGAAATCCTCCAAAGCAAACTTCAAGTCCATTCTGGCCACATCTACTAAAGACAATCATAAGGCCTTCTTCACATATGTCTGCAATCTCAAGGGAAGCACCCAGATCTGCTCAGAACTGGTGGTCAAGGACACCACATACACAAACACTGTAGATATAACCAACCTGCTGGCAGACAGGTTAAGTGAAAATGTCACTCCTCTGTCCCACCCATCAGTAAAACAGGACATCCTCAGTACCTGCCCGCTCCCCTTATCTCTAGGGAGCAAGTCATCACTGCCCTTTCAAAGACAAAAAATGCAGCCTCCATTGGACCCGATAACATCCCAGGCTGCATCCTACATGAACTCAGGCAGGAATTTGCAGCACCATTAGGCACCCTATTCAACCAAAGCCTGAGTACCAGCTTCATCCCAGCCAAGTGGAGGACAGCCACTGTCATCCCTTTGCACAAAGGTGGAATGTCCACTGATCCAGGAAATGATAAACCCTCAGTCTAACTAGCCTGATCTGCAAGGCCATTGAGTGGTTATCATGGACCTCATTAACAAGGACATTGGCAACCTCCAGACACTTGATCCCATACAGTTTGGATTGTCAAGAGAAGGTCATGCATGTTAGATTTGGTTGACTTCTTTGAGACAGTTACCAAGGCCATAGACAAGGGGAAGATGGTGCACACCGCCTATCTTGACCTGGCCAAAGCCTTTGATACTATTCCCCACTCAGGTAGAATAGGTATACTCTCTCAACTGGACATCACTCCATATGTTACCAGATGGGTATCAAACTGGCTCACTGATAGAACCCACCTAGTCAAAATAGGGAAAGCCACCTCAAGTAGGAGACCCGTAACAAGTGGTGTACCCAAGGGATCAATCTTGAGGCTTCTGCTGTTTGGGATATACTTCTCGGAGGTGCAGGCCAAATCTAGTGGGCTATGGCTAACTAAGTTTGCAGATGACTGCAAGCTAGATGCTGTCATCAATTCCCCTAAAGATGTGGACATCCTCCATGAGGGTCTCACCCAAACAAATGACTGGTGCCAGAAACACGGGGTCAAACTGAATGCCAAAAAAGGATCATCATCCCTTTTGGGTATAGTGACATCCCCACAAATTATCACATTGATAATAAGGTCCTAAGCATGCAATCAGTTGTGAGGGACTTGGGCACCCAGGTTGATAGCAAACTGACATTTGATCACCATATTGCCTCAGTTGTATGGAAAGCTTTCTACATGGCCCACCTCATTAGTAAGGATATCCCATCTAGGGACAAGGTGGTCATAACATCCCTGTATTCTTCCCTTATAAGACCCATTATTGAGTACAGTTCCTCTTTCGGCATGTACCTCATAAAGCACATGCAGCAGCTGGAGAGACCACAGAAGTTCCTCACCTGGAGAATTAACGGCCTCAAACATCTACCCTACACAGATAGGCTAAAGGCCCTGTCCCTGTACTCAGTCTCCTACAGACTCTTCATAGATGACCTCTGTTTGGCATACAAAGCAATCTCAGACCCCGCCCAGATGGGACTGTTGCATATCCTCAAGTCAAGCTCCACTCATGTAACCCACATGCATGACTCAACCTGGTCTGTGACATCAATAAGACTTGTTGGCGGGACAGATTTGTGTCCCAGAGACTCCCCCTTTTGTGGAATAGACTGCCTCTCCATGTAAGACAGAGTACCTCATTAACCCTTTTTAAGCGCAACCTGGATAACTGGATGGGGAACAGAAAATACACCTCTGGGATTCCACCTGTGTCCCTGCTGGACAGAGGGATAGGGTACTGACTTGATGGATCATGGGCTAAATTCTTGGCTAGGCTTGTAAGGGCCTCAAGGCCAATAGCCTAGTAACTTTGTATGATCTTATGATCCTATGAACATGCAATCTAGGCACATCAGTATGTAAGTAGACTGCCTGACCTTATGCACATTCTGACACACATCAGACTGCCTTATAACTGTTACATGAGCAAAGTTAGAAGCCTGTATAAAGTCTGCACTCTACAAAACATAATACTGACTGATCTATCTAGAGATCTACACACACACACACATACACACACACACACACACACACACACACACACACACACACACACACACACACACTCGCGCGCACGCGCGCACACTCATATGTGTGTGTGTGTGCACTAAATAGTACAAAACAAAAAGCTTAGTTATCCTAGCTCTACATTAAAAAGTATTATACCAAAGAAAATAAAATATACTCCACAAATCTTTAAACAATGATGAATGCCTGTGTCTTGAACAATATGTCCAGAGCCTTTGAACATAAACATGCAAGTATTTGTTTACCTCCATAAGGATATGTTTCCAGTATGATGTTATTATTGCAGTAATTTTCAGACACAATATACATATCCATAAAAGTTTAACACTGGTGAGTTTAATATTTTGCTTGTAAGCACTCAGCAGTGAGAATTCGAGGTGATCCCCCCCTATTAGTTCTTTATATAATGCCAGCATTGCTGCTACTTTAATTTTTTCCTATATGGGGGTGATACTGGCCTTAGCAATGTCTGGAACCAATGTGGGCCATTTTGGTGGCTCCCTCACCTACCCTCCATCTACCACTTCAAACTTCCTTCTACTAGAGAACAAGAATTGCTATGTCAGAATGCTGTTCATTGATCTTAGTCCTGCCTTTAACACTGTCATCCCCCAGAATCTGATATTGAAGTTGATGCAGCTGGATACTGGACTTTCTCATCAACAGACCCCAAGAAGTATGTGTGGGATGTGATGCCCATGCCCTGGCCCAGCAATCAAGGAGCCTCAGTCCTCACCATTAAAACCAGTCAGGGGCTTCTCATAAAGGAGGAAAGGATAACAAATACATACAGTAAAGTGCAATTTCCCTTAAGAGCACACAGAGATCACAGTAAGTCTGGGGTTGGTCGCTCCCTTGCTCTCCAGGTCCCCAATAAGACTCCCCACTGGCACAGATATAGGGTCCAGAGCTCAGCCTAGTGAGCAAGCTAAAACCTCTAGCACCCTCTCTGTCCAACCAGTGCTTTGTGTCCCTGCCCAAGTAGCTGACACACACACACACACACACACACACACACACACACACACACACACACACACACACACACACACACACACACACACAATTTGAGAAGAGTTTATACAACCACACAGACACTCCTGGGGAAGGCTGGCATAGGTTCTCCAGCTGTGCCCCTTTTTCCCAGACTATACGGTACAAACTAATATTTATCAGCTACTCAAAGGCACTTAAAAGGATGTCTAATTATTACTGTGCAATATTATTATCCAATTGGTAGAATAGCCCAGGGCTAAAGCTATTGATGTGGCTTTGTACAATTTTACCAAAGGCATGCAAGTACTCTAAAGAGCTTAAATTATCTCTACAAAAACAGCCACAGTTGAAAGGGTTTAAAATATTTAATAGCAAATAGTCAAAACACAAAACAGTTCTTTTTAATACACAGTGCTAGTCAAGAGTTCAGAGATCACAGAGAAATACTTAAAATAATTCAGTAGTACAGTTCTGAGATCACAGAAAAAAATGCTTAGTCTAAGCTTTCTAGTTTCTAGTTATTTCTAAGAGAAAACACAAGTCTAAGATAAACTTACATATAGAGCAAGACAGTGCTGATCAGTTGGATGGTCAAGACAAAACTGCTTAATGCTCTCTGATTCTCTCTGTTGTTAAAATCACATTCCTGGTTCACATTACATCATTCTTCACACTTTCCTGGGGTTCCAAGGCTAACAGGCTACATTCTTTAATAAGCTCACACCAGGTCAGGAAGCAAAGCCATTAAGACATTTATGCATGCAAATTCTGGCCTTTAAGTCTGGCCTTAAAACAATAGCAAGAATTCCTTTATCTAGACCGGCCGGAGCCGTGTTTACATCAAAAGGTCACAACATGCTTTACTTGGCCAGCAGAGTGCACTGTTGTTACATTTTTTTTCAGTTCCACAAGTAACACTATTTTTACCATTTAAGACAACAAGCCGCCTGTGGTTTATATTAATATTTACAGATGACAGAATTGTCTCCAAAATTCTATCTGGCTAGGCTGGCTGCCTTCATCTATCTTCACCCAATCTTTACATATCCCCCCCCCCCGGAGAACTCAAGCTAGTTTTTCAAGTGACCCTTGAGAAATGCTACTTGAGGGAGTTAGGTTTATCTGAGTATACCTTATCCCATTCCCTGTCTTGAGACCCCATCTGCATTGGCATTGCTAATCCCACTGAGGTGCTGCATGGATATATCATATGCTTGCAATCCCAGGCTCCATCTTAGCAACTTGACATTTTGCTGGCTGGCTCTGTTTAACCATGTTAGGGGGTTGTGATCTGTCATAACAGTGCATTTCCTTCCATACAGATAAGGCTGAAGTTTCTGCAGTGCCCACACTATGGCTAGACATTCTTTTTCTACAGCTGCATAGCATTCCCCCCTGGGTTGGAGCCTGTGACTGAGATAAACCATTGGGTGCTCTTCCCCTCTGAAGAAATCTGACTAATTACAGCCCCCAACCCATGACTCGAAGCATCCACCTGCACAAAAAATGATTTGCTGTAATCTGGACTGGCTTACACATGGGGCCCTCCAAAAGCTTCTTTAAACTTCTGGAATGCCTGCTCACATGATGGGGTCCACACTACCTTATCTGGCCTGTTCTTCCTTGTCAGGTCTGTGAGGGGAGTAGCTATGGTACTATAACTGGGGCCGAACTTTCTGAAGTACTCTGCTGTCCCTAAAAATGCCCTCACCTGCTTTTTAGTAACAGGTGCAGGCCATGCCTGGATGGCTTCCACTTTGGCCGGTTCTGGCTTTATCTTACCACTCCCCACTCTATGTTCTAGGTAGGAGACCTCTGCCATACCCACCTGATATTTGCTCGGCTTAATGGTCAACCCTGCCCTCTGTAGTCTGCCCAGCACCTCCCTGATATGCTGAAGGTGCTCTGGCCAGGAATGGTTGTAGAAGGCAATACCATCTAGGTAAGCAAGGGCAAACCCTCCTGATCCTGCTAGGATATGATCTACCAGCCTCTGGAAAGATGCTGGGGCATTTTTATCCCAAAGGGCATTTTTGTGAACTCATACAAGCCAAAAGGAGTCACAAAGGATGACTTCTGTCTAGCACTGTGAGTCAAGGGCACCTGCCAGTAACCCTTGGTAAAATCAATGGTTGTAAGATACTTAGCCCCACCCAGCTGCTCTAGGGCCTCATCTGTCCTAGGCATGGGATAAGCATCTGACTCTGTGTGACTATTTAATTTCCTGTAGTCCATACAGAACCTGGTGCTGCCACCCTTCTTTGGCACCAGCACCAATGGGGAGGCCCAGGGACTGTTGGACTCCTGAATCACCCCTAGTTCCAACATCTCCTGTCCCTTCTCCCTCAGAGTCTGTTTGACTCTCTCAGGCACTCTATAAGGGGCCTGCCTAATAGGTCTTTGAGGTCCTGCATCCACCTGGTGCTGCCCCAGGTGGGAGCAACCTGATTTCCCAGTGAACATGTCCACCAAATTCCTGCAACACTGCTCAGATTTCTCGAACCTGGGTAGGAGATAGCTACTGAGACATTGCTACCCCTTCCACTGAGGTGTCAGCCCGAGACTCACTGAGGAGGTCAGCCACAAGATCTCCCTCAGACTCCTCCTGCAATCTACTGCAAATGCTCAGCACAAGGGCCTCCCTAGCATGGTAAGGTTTTATCATGTTAACATGGACAATTTGTGTCCCTGCCTTCTGCCTAGCAGTTCCACCATATAGTTAACATCACTTACCTTTCTTACCACCTTGTAGGGTCCCTCCCAAGCTGCTTGCAGCTTGTTGTGTCTAACAGGAATGAGAACCATTACCTGCTGCCCCACAGCATACTCTCTAGCTTGAGCATACCTGTCATACCACCACTTTTTCTGTTGTTGGGCTTCTGCCAGGTTCTCCTGGGCCAAGCGCATGAGTTCCCTGAGCCTTGTCCTGAGGTTCAGGACATATGACACAACAGACTCCTTGTGAGCCTTGCACTCACCTTCCCACTCATCTCAAATTAAATCTAGAGGTACCCTCACCCTATGCCCATACAGCAACTCAAAGAGTGAAAAAACTGTGGATTCCTGGGGAACCTATCTGTAAGCAAACAACAGGTAGGGCAAATATTTGTGCCACTCCCTCTTAAACTGATCTGCAAATGCTCATAGCATGGACTTGATTGTAGAGTTTAACCTCTCAACAAGACCATTAGTCTGGGGATGGTAGGGGGTGGTCTTCAAGTGCTTCACCCCACAGGACTTCCACAGACAAGCCAGCAGGTTTGACATGAAATTAGAACCTCTGTAAGTCAATATTTCTTTTGGAGAACCTACCCAGCTGAAAATCTCTAACAGTGCATTTGCCACATTCTCTGCCTCAGTGGGGGACAAAGTCACTGCCTCAGGGTACTGTGTAGCATAATCCACTACCACTAGGATATACTTTTTCCCTGTGGAACTTGGGGTACTCAGAGGACCCACAATATCCATAGTTACCCTCTGAAATGGCTCCTCAGTCACAGGCAAAGGCATCAAAGGAGCTCTCACCTTGTCTCCTGCCTTGCATACCTTTAAGCACTGCTCACAGGTCCTGCAGTACCCTGTTACATCTCTGGAAATTCCAGACCAATAGACGTTCTGCATAATATGGCTCTTAATACGTTTTATGCCCATATGACCTGCAAAGGGAATATCATGGGCTATGGCTAGAAGCGTCAGATGGTAGGCTCTAGGCACTACCAACTGCTGCACTCGCTCACCTTCTAGCCCTCCCTCAGGGGTCCACTCTCTGTATAGTAACCCTTTGTCTCAGTATACACATTCCTCCTTTCCTTGGGAATCAGGTGCCTCCCTAGCTACCTGCCTCAGGCCTTGCAATGTAGAGTCTGAGAGCTGAGCCTGTCTCAGCTGTCTCCTTGTAACCCTTCCCAGTTCCCCTTCCACAGGAAGTCTGGCCTCCTCTGACAGTGGTGCCTCACTGTCAGCTTGGGTACTACTACTTACCTCTGCCTTTGCAGTCATTCTGTCCAAGGGATCATCAGTACCCACAAGCAGCTGTGGCTCAACTTCAGTCTCACGACTACTGTGTAGCTCCCTCCCTGAAGTAACCACCTCACCAGTCCTGGCTGCAAATATGCAGTCTGTCTGGGTCTCCCCCAGTCTACCAGACCCACATGCTTATCTCCTAGCCTGACTGTGTGTAACAGCACAAGCACATGGTACTGCCTCTTCCAAATCCTTCCCTATCAGGACATCTGCAGGATCATAGTTTGGTACCCTTGTTGTCTCAAGGCAACCTACTATTGGAATTTTTTCTTTCCCACTTAATGGCTCCCTCGCCCTTTGTTCCCCATCTTGCCTCCGTGGACACCTGTATGCCACATGGCCCCACTGGTTGCATTCAAAACATTGAACCCTAGCTCCTGGACATGTACCTGGACTAGTAGCTTCCCCTGCTACAGGTAGATTCTGTTAGGGCAGTCTGTGCTGCCCATCATGGGTTCCTTTAGAGCCATGAGCAGTACTGGGGGTCCCTTTCTTATGCAGGGCTGCCCTGCTTGCCAGGTATAGGTCTCCCTTCTTCCCCAACTCATCTGAAGTGGCACATTGTCTATCAGCTAACCAGATCCTCATGTCCTCATGCAAAGTGCTAAGGGCTTGTTCCCTCACCAAAAGGTCTGCCAGCCCTTCAAAAGTGGTGACCTGACATTCACTTACCCACCTATGGAAATAAGTACTTAGTTCAGTGACATATTCACACACACTCTTTCATCTGCCTTGCATCTATGCTCACTAAACTTTTTCCTATACATTTCAGGTGTTAGCTTAACTAGTTCTAACAAGTGATTTTTAACAGCAGTATAATCAAAACATGCAACGTCAGACATTTTTGCCAAAATGTTTACAGCTTTACCATGGAGTAAGGGGGTCAGGAACTGTACCCAGAGCTTTTGGTCAACACCATACTGTTTGCTTACCCTCTCAAACATATGAATTAAACTATCAAAATTATCCCCCTCTTTAAACTGCGGAAGAACTTTACTGACCGTTTGTGCTTCTGGGGTCCAGTTACTCCTTTCCCCATTACCTCCATGACTCTGGTGAAGAGTCAGCATTTCCCTCTCATACTTCCTCTGCTGGTCATTTTCCTTGGCTTCCAGGTGTAGCAGTTTCTCATTTTCCTCAGCCTGTAGACTCCTCAGTCTCTCAGCTGCTTCTGTTTCCAAACACCTGGCCTCCAACTCAAGTCTGTTTAGCTCCAGATGGATTTTTAAGTCCTCTGCAGAAAGGCTGAGCTGTCCATTCTCTGAGGGTATTATATCTCCACTGCCAGTCTGATTGACCTCCTGATTGCTGTTTTCCGATGCAGCTGTAACCAAGGTTGCAATCAGGTCTGCCTTAGACAGGTTTCCATACACCAGTCCCTTAGCCTGGCACATCTCCGCCAGCTGGCTCCTTGTCAGCTTTCCTTACTCCTCTGCTGACATGCTGCCTGCTCACACTGACTAACTAAGCTAACAAAAGAAATAAAACAATTGTGATCTGAACTCTGAGTATTCACTGAGTGGCTGATTTAGAGTACAAAACACCTTCAAAGCTCACTGTACACAAGCTACAGGAATTCACTCTACCCACACCACTACAAGTCAGTTAGTATTTGCCAACCAATTAAGATGTGGTGTGGATATCCCACCACTGCCAAACAATTAATATGTGATGCCCGTGCCCTGGCTCAGCAATCAGGGAGCCTCAATCCTCACCACTAACACCAGTGAGGGTTGTCTCATATAGGAGGAAAGGATAACAAATGCACACAGTAAAGTGCAATTTCCATTAAAAGCACACAGAGATCACAGTCAGTTCGGGGCTGGTCGTTCCCTTGCTCTCCAGGTCCCAATAAGACTCCCCACACACAGCTATAGGGTCCAGATCTCAACTTAGCGGGCAAGCTAAAACCTCTACCACCCTCTCTGTCCAACCAGTGCTTCATGTCCCTGCCCAAGTAGCTGACACACACACACACACACACACACACACACACACACACACACACACACACACACACACACACACACACACACACACACACACACACATGCATACACTTTGAGAAGAGTTTATACAACCACACAGACAGTCATGGGGAAGGCTGGCACAGGTTCTCCAGCTGTGTCCCTTTTTCCCAGACTATATGGTAGTACCAGCTGCCACCACCCATTAATATTTATCAGCTACTCAAAGGCCCTTAAAAGGGTGTCCAGTTATTACTGTGCAATATTATTATCCAATTGGTAGTATAGCCCAGGGCTAAAGCTATTGAAGTGGCTTTGTACAATTTTACCAAAGGCATGCAAGTATTCCAAAGAGCTTAAATTATCTCTACAAAAACAGCCATAGTTGAAAGGGTTTAAAAATATTTAATAACAAAATGCAAGACAATACTTTTTAATACACAGCGCTAGTCAAGAGTTCAGAGATCACAGAGAAATACTTAAAATAATTCAGTAGTACAGTTCTGACATCACAGACAAACACTTAGTCTAATCTTTCTAGTTTCTAGCTATTTCTAAGAGAAAAAATAAGTCTAAGATAAACTTACATACAGAGCAAGACAGTGATGATGAGTTGGATGGTCAAGACAAAAATGCTTAATGCTCTCCGATTCTGTCTGTTTTTAAAATCACATTGCTGGTTCACATTACATAATTTTTCACATTTTCCTGGGGTTCCCAGGCTAACAGGCTACATTCTTTAGTAAGTTCATGCCAGGTCAGGAAGCAAAGCCATCAAGGACATTTATGTATGCAAATTCTGGCCATTAACTCTGGCCTTAAAACAATAGCAAGAATTTATTTTTCTAGACCGGCTGGAGCCATGTTTACATCAAAGCGTCACAACCTGCTTTACTTGGTCAGCAGAGTGCATTGTTGTTACATTTTTTCAGTTCCACATTTAACACTATTTTTACCACTTAAGACAACAAGCCTGTGGTTTACATTAATATTTACAGATGACAGAATTATCTCCAAAATTCTATCTGGCTAGGCTGGCAGCCTTCATCTATCTTCACCCAATCTTCACATGGGAAATAACAGTTCAATCAGTATTACACTGAGCACAGGTGCCACTCAGGGCTGTGTCCTGAGTCCTCTGCTGTTCACCTTGTTGACGCATGACTGCATGCTCAAGCATGAATCCAACAAAATCATCAAGTTAGTGGATGATACCGCTGTTGTAGGTCTTGTCAGAAATGGTGAGGAAACAGCCTACATGGATGAAGTGTAGCATCTGATAGACTAGCGTGACAGCAACAATCTGGCCTTAAATGTAAGCAAGACCAAATAATTAATAATGAACTTCAGGAATACTCAGGAGATATATCAACCTCGGGAAATGAAGGGAGTGGCAGTGGAAAGAGTCAAAAACACCAAGTTCCTCGGAGGTGCACATCTCAGATGGCCTATCCTGGTCGACTCATATTAGCCACACAGTGAAGAAGGCACAACAATGTCTGCACTTCCTACAGAAAATGAAGAAGGCAAACTTGTCTCAGTCCATCCTCAAAGCCTTTTACAGGGGGACTATTGACAGCATCCTCTTAAATAACATCATAGTTTGCTATGGTAACTGCAAAGCATCTGACTGCAAGGCTTTTCTGAGGGTGATGAGCACAGTGGAAAAAGTCACTGGTTCCTCGGTCCCATCCATGGATGATCTGCACAACATTTGGTGTGTAGGAAGGGCTACGAAGATAATCAACAATCCCACTCACCATGACTATGGTATGTACCTCTGCCTTTCCTCAGGCAGGCAGTATTGCAGCTTACACTGCAAAACATCTAGACTGAACAGGAGCTTCTTCCTTCTATCCATAAGGCTGCTGAACTTGAATGCCAAGCATGATAGTAAATAATCAGATCAATATGCCACTTGTTGTGCAGTATCATCTATAGTAATCACTCTGGCAAATTGCTTCAATAACTGGTACAGTTAGTCTGATTTCTTATGCTATTACTTCCTGAATGTACAACAGTCAGGAGTGAGTCACCACTCCATACATGTGACATATGAACATCAGAATATATCATGCTACAACTGATGAAGTGCAATATTCTAAGCAATCACAATGTGACATCATAGTCTTGCAGTTCCTACTAGTATAATATTGTCTAATGCCATCTTGTCCAATTGTGCCAATTTACTGTGTTATTAATATTTAATTATTACTGTATGTGCATTAGTCTCACTGTCATTCAGACTATGTGTTTCATTGTTATGTCTTGCATGGGGACTAAAGCTACGCAATTTTATTCAGCTTGCACTGCTGTGTATATCTGATCATTAATAAGGCTTACTTTGACTTTGACATTTGACTTGTTGGCTTCTTGGACTGAAGACTATTTTGGATTAGATTCCGGGAATATATGTTATTGCTGTGTATTTAAAATATGTTTATTTATTAGCTTATATTTTGTTAAAACAGATTGGATTCTCAGATTACACCCAGATCCACTGTAAGGGGCCTATTTGATGGGTCACTAAGGTCCTGTGACTACATGGTGCTTTATCAGGTGGGTGCACTCTGGCTTACCAGTAGACATGTCCCTTAACTCCTGGCATACTTCCTGGATCCCCTTTACCTGGGTAATAGATAACTACACATTTTCCCTTCTCATCCAACATTTCTTCTTTCTCTCTTTTCTGTCTCTCTCCTTTCCCTTCCTCCCCTGATTGTTGATTCATGCTTTACCCTTCACATCCCATGCCCAACAATTGTACATATTGTAAATACTTTTGTTCTTTGTATAGTATATTCTTGATAAAACATTATATATGAACGATGTTGAAGTAATTTTCTTACCTATATTACTCACTGAATTCTATCAGCTTTACTTATGTTTGCATTCATTGATGCTACAGACCATCAAGTTTGCTCTTACATTGTCACTCTTACAGTTATTTTCATTAAACTCTCTTGTTTCTTTGGCTGTATTTCTGTTATGCTGAGCCTAAAAATGGTATAGATGGATAAGATGTCAAATTTTAAGTAAATAAATAACAAATAAAAATATATATTTCTCTGTACGTTAAGTACCCTACACACATTCAAGCATCTTCAAGAGGTGCTGCAGGTAACACCATGCAGATCACACTATAAGAAGCAGGTTCATTTTGAAACAAGAAATCCTGTAAAATCCTCTGATTCATCACAGTCCACAGCTCTCATTTCCTATGCCTAGTGTCCTTGGATGCCATGAAGTATTGGACAAATGAGTCAGTGGGACTGTACTAAATAGATATAGGAAGGCTGGGAGCCAAAAAATAGTGTGAATTTTTTTTTACTCCATCATAAATTCTCGTCTCATGCTATCCCTTTCATCCTTCATGGGCTTCCAATCATCTCCTGCATTTGCTGTGAGTGTTTAGCCTTCCTTGCCCAGTAAATTCTCATAACTTGACATAGTGTTCCACAGAACTACATAAAACCATTGAACGACCGTAGAATGCTTAGCAATAACAACTTATAATCTTACAACCCTTCTTAGAAACAATACTACTCACATACCATTCTACTTGTAATTATTTTTTAAAGTTTACTTTATTTGTTTATTTGTTAAACAGGGTATGCAGACTATTAAATCCAATTTATTTCCAGCCTCATACTTGGTCACAAGGGCAACAGTAAAGATTATATGTAGGGATAATTTAGAGTAGCTGTTAAGAATCACATTTTGGTAGGTGGAAGGAAATCAGAATGCATTAAGGAAACCCACATGGATGAAGGGAAAACATGCAAAATCCCATAGTTCGGTCAGCTTTCTAAAATACACCTCCCTCAAAACTCCTTCCCAATCCAGTCCAATAATTTTCTAGCTTTAGGTTTCTGCTTGCCCCTGTTTTGTAAGGGAATCTGAAACTGGGTTATTTCTGCAGTACATTTATGAGTCAAAATGTCTCTTACTTTTTTCCCACTTTCAGCCAATTGAATCATGTTTCTCTCCACCTCTGCCTTCCATCACTCAGCACATACCCCTCATGTTTCACATCTCTGAGATTATTTTGTCACTATCTGAGGTTGTAACAAGCATTTCTTGGCCATACTGTTGAACTGGTAACATTCTGTCACAAGTCTTAGAGATCAGAAATTACTTCACATCATATCTGTTATTATTATTATTATTATTATTATTATTATTATTATTATTATTATTATTATTATTATTCCGTCACAGGAATCAGAGGAGTTTGGGGATTATTTAAACAATGTTAGTGTGATGAAAAGAGGTACTGCTAGCCCATTTTTTGTAAATAATTATATGTCATTTGTGAATATCAACATGATTTATATAAGATGCTTGTGTTGCAACTGTATGTCATGTGTATATCAAACTGGTCTGCACAGACATGTGTGTGAAAAATGTATTTTATAAAGAGATTCTACTTAAAATATAACCACCATGTGCCCTGCTGGAAGAGAACAGAAATGTACATGCACCACTGTAACTGCTTAAATGCATTTATTTTAACAGTGAAAACTGGAATACAGGTTTACTTCAGAAAAATAGCTGACATTAAATTACTTTATAGGCTAGGCTGGAGAAAGAATGTCTGTACTACGGAGCTTTCTGTATTGTGTTTAGGGTGGACTAATTACTAGTCTTGAAATGTGGAGGAATGTAATTGTTTTATGACTTCCAGCATCTGCCAAAGATATGAGCAGAAGCCTTTGTTTGTGTAATTTCACAGGTAGATGCTAAATACTGCCAGCTCCCAGCAGTGGGGGTTTCATGTGGGGACTAGAGTCAGATGACAAGAAATTATGTAATTCTGCAAGTTATCCCAGCAGTAGAATTTGAGATATTAATTTGAAAACTCTCTAAAAAAGACTGGGCATTCATTATTCTGTCTTGGACCTGACAAGAACCATTCACCACATCTGCCTTACTCTGATGAAGTAAGTTACTAGGGAACAGTATAATTCTCTTGGATATAATCAGGAATATAGCAAAACTTAGTTTAGATATTTTTATTTATTTGAGACTGTCCTGCAATGTTGTTTTAAATATTTCCTGTGATTTTGAACTCTGTTACTGTGAATATATACTGAGTATTTTCTTGTTCTTTTATTATTTATTATTAAATATATTTAACACTTACATTGTAGCTGATCCATATAGAGGTATTTAAATTTTGAGAGTACTTGCATATTTATTTGGTGACACTGTGTGGGCCACTCCTAATAGCCTTGCTCTTGGTCAAACTACCATTTGTATTAATATTAATTTATAATTACACAGTAAGATTGGACACCCTTTGTTAAGGGCCTTAAAGTAGCTGATAAGGAGTTGGCTGGTGGCAGTGATAACTACCTTATAATCTGGGCAACAGGGGGCATAGCTAGTAAATGTGTGCCAGCCTTTCCCAGGTGTGTGTGTATGTATGTGTAAATCAAACCTCAAAGAGGGCATCTGTCAGTTACTTGTGCAGGGACAGAGAGGGTGCTGGAGATCTTGGCTTGGACACTCAGCTGAGATCTCATCTCTACAGCTGTGCCAGTGGGGAGTTTTACTGGGGATCTTAAGGAAGAGGGAGAAACCAGCCCTGGACTGACTGTAGTCTCTGTGTGCTATTAAGGGAAATTGCAACCTTTAAACTACTCTTAGGGGATGACACCTACACGTTTCAGGGTAGAAAGGAAGAAGAGCAACAACATTTCAGCAACAGAATGGTAGTTCATTTTGGTTTTGATTCCAAGGAGCTTAAGGACATAATTTCCAAAAACTGGATTATTTTTTAGGATAACCCTGAGATTTTTGAAGTGTTGGGGAGTGGACTGAATTTTTTTAAACCGGTAGAAATCTCAAATTTTACTTTGAACACGTTAGGACTCCCACACACCCCAACTCTAAAGGAATTGTCTATTACAGAACATGTAAACAATGTTCTTACATTTTAGAAGGGCCCACTGTTTCCTTACATAATTTCCCCTTTAAACTTCACTTGAAAAAAGGTAATTGTGCTACTAGAGGTATCATTTGTATTCCTATGTGTAATAAATGTGGATTTTTTTAATGTGCGAAAGACAGAAAGACAACTGAGAAAAAGAATGTATGAGTACCTGTATATGACTTCTAAAGGTAATCACAATAATGAAGGATTTAAGCACACTTTGGTTTGTACATGGTTTACAAAATTGTGTTTGGGTATTTTGGATATTATTCCAAAGAAAGAAAGGGGAGGATGGTGGGAGTTGGACACTGAAAGATGGGAATTACAGTGGCAATTAAAATTAAATTCCACTACACCACCAGGTTTAAATGAAAACCTTTCCATTATTCATGTTTTAAATATTAGGGTTCAGATTTTGTCGTTGTTTTACATTTTTAATAAGTTTTAAATCTGTGGTACATTTTCTTTTTAAGATGTGCATATCATTTAACTGAGTCACATGAATTTAATTAACATTGTAAGGAATGTATTTAAGCATTGTAATTTTGGGTTTTATTCACTTCTGAAGAAGTCCCAATAGTGTTTGGGATGAAAGCCCTTGAGTAATCTTTAATAAAGTTTTTTAAGAACCAAGGAGTCTAGACTTGGTCGGTTTACTTCACCAGGAAGTGTGAAGATCTGCTGTACTTGTACTAGTGAGTCTTAAGTTGGTTTCGTTACGAACCCTAAACCTTGCTTTTCCATTCTGTCCTGGAGAATGTATCTGTTGGTCCATCATGTTTCAAAAGCATATAAACTTATAAGTAGCAGTATTTTAATAATACCCATAATATACCTCTTCTACTCACACAATCCGCACATCTTTTCAGTTTTGGAAAGACCTTCTAAATCACAACTATCTAAATTAGTCTCCCTAAAAATAACATCCATCAGAGATGCAACAGGGCCCACAAATGAACCCTCTTGGTCACTTTGCTCAGGGTGACTTTTAGCACCCTTCATAGATGCAGGCCTGGGGACCTAGCAGCTGCATAAATGACCAGTGCAGAATATGGTGGCTACTGCTTTACCCCTGTCTACCTTGCAGTTGATGCTGCAGAAAATAAGCATAAAGAGAGCAAAATAAAACAATGAAGTAGCAAAATGATAAAATGATGAAAACTGTAAAAAAGGACATAAATACAAGTTGTCAGTGATATGTCATACAGTTTATTAGAGTGGGGCCTAAAAGGAGAAAAGCAAATCAGCAATGCAACATAAAGCAATGACAATGGATACAGTGTATATGCAATAGATGAAAACAAAGGTACACCACTGCAGATATAAATGTTTCAGTTTTATACAGTAACATAGTAAGTGAATGAAAATATTGACAAAGCCAGTGAACAGCTAGGCAAAGGTTAAATACTGAAATTAAGAAACAAATAAAATACAATTGATCATTGTTGTGTACACAACTTTATTACTGTGCACTTACCCTGAACCCTGGAAATCCTGATCTGCCTCCTCTGACAGGCTGACTGGATTACCTCAATCTCCTGGAAGATACATCACAAACAGTAGTGAGTAGATCACATGCCTGACTGGAGAAGATAGTTACAGTTAAATGTGCTAGTGCTGCTACACAATGATACTGTAAAAACAGACTGTTTACAATAATACTGTGGCTCTCTGTACATGATTTCTTTATGCCACTGGAGAAGAGGGTCTGCATATACTTGCACTGCATTCCATAAAGTGGCATCACTCTCCATTCTAAAAAGCTCATGCAAGGCATCCAGTTTATACAGGAGACAGTCATAGTCCTACAGAAGCTGTTGCCTATGCTGCACATGCAGCTGATGTAAAATGATTTTGCACTTCCTTCTGTAATATAAAGGAGGCCTGCCAGAGTGTGATCCTGCTGAGGCCATATCAGCTCATCAGGTTAAGTCCAGCTAAAATGCTAGTTGAGGCACATGACCACTTGCCACAGACACATGACATGACATGCATCAACTGTCAGCTCAGTGGCATAATGCCCATCAACAGCAGTATGATGCATATGGTCAATTGTGTGATGAAAGCTGACATTAGTGAGGTCAGGTTCTATAGCAACTTATACCCTTACTGACCTCAATACCCTTGCATTATCATGAAGGGCAGCTGAGTAGCTTAATGACTATGCTCATCAATGCATTGCAAATGGTAAGTATCATGGTCAGGATACCGAGGAATGCACACCATAAGTAACCTCAAAGCTCTTGCATGAGCAGGACTGCTTCGTATAGGGCAGACTAGAACTGGTAACTTGCCTCTGTTTAGAAAAAACAAGTTAAAATCAACTCCTCACCATGACTAATCAGAAGCACTAAAACAACTCACAAAATAAATATGGTCAGTGAATAAAACCCATTCAATTCTTCAGACTTTCAGATATATTAGGAACCATACCAAATATCTCACCAAATCTGATAAAAAAACACTACCATACAAATCTTTAAGTCACAAATCATAGATACCCAAAAATGTGTAGACCCACTATAAAGCAATGTTTAAACCCTGTGTTCCACGCTTCCTGCTCCTACAATAACCAATCATAATATCTTAGATAACAATGCCAGTCTATTGAAGTCTCACTTCATTCAATCTGTCTCTTCTTTACTTAATAATTTCCACCCTTCTGCTGTAAAAGTTCCATCTCAGCTTGTCACTCCTCATGTCTTTTCACTTTAACCAGTTCCTATGTACACCATCAAAAAACTTCTTAAGCTAAAACCTACCACCCTAGCACCTGACAATTTACTGGCTGAATATATTAAAGCTGCAGCTGATGCTGTAGCATTCAAAGTCTCCATTCTAATAAATTGCTCTATCAAAGAATCATGTATCCTTCTTCTGTGGATAAGATGCTACATTCTACTCAGAAATAAAGGAAATCTTGCATCAGTTCTCCTTCATGACCTAACCAAAACATTTAACACTGTCTCTCACCACAGTCTCCTACATTCTCCTACTGTACTCCTCTTCATTCCCTAAAACATCTGGAACTTCCAAACTACCTCAGATATCTGCAGCTTACCACTGCTCACAAATTTATCTTTAAACCATCTGATTGTCCCGCCCTTAGTTCTGTCTTCACATTCTACCTCTCAAATACGCCCCTTAGATCTGAGAATCAGGTACTTCTTCAGGTTGGCCAGCTTCTCTTCTCTTACTCTTTAGCCAAGAATTGGAAGGCTTTACCATTAGCTATCAGAACAATCCCAAATCCTTGCCACTTCAAAACTTCTCTCCATACTTACTTATATTCCACCTGGCACTGTACTTATACTCAGCCTCCCTGAATACCTACCTCAAATTATTTATTCTTCCCATATTTTTTCAGTCTGTTCATTATCAAAAATATCTGCTATGCAGTTATAATCTTTAAAAACTCTGTAATCTATTCACTAGTATTTGTCTGGCTATTAATCTGCCAAGTTTTTGTTTTTAACTTTGTAATCCCATATGTTAGATAATCTATACTACCCATGTATACAATTTTATTTGATTTTTCTTATTGTACCGTGGAGCTTTTCTCCTGGGCATCCACTGAAAACAGACTTTGTATAGCCCAAGACTTTCCCGGTTAACAAATTGCAAATAAATATAAATAATCAATAAATATGGTGGAGTGGTGCAGCTGTTTCCATTGTCTCCTCACAGCAAGAGGTATTTTGGTTCGATTCTCAGCTGGGGTGCCTTCTGTGCGGAGTCTGCCAGTCCACCCTGCAGACTCCACACAGAAGATACCCCAGCTGAGAATCAAACCAAAATATCCCTGTGCGGAGTCTGCATGTCCTCCCTGCATTCGTGTGGGTTTCCTTCTGGTGCTCTGGTCATTCCAAGTCAGACTTTCCCGGTAAACAAATGTTAAATAAATAAATTCACAAAGCTAGGACTAAACAGTTTATTTCTAGCTTGTTCCATACCTACATTTCCAACAGGTCCCAAGCAGTTAACTGGCAAAATTAGCTTTCTTTCTTTCTTCCTATATCAGTTGGTGTCCCCCAAGGATCCATTCTTGGCCCTATACTTTTTAACATTTTCATCAACTACCTGTGTTTCACAAGCAAAATACCTCCATTGTACAGTGTGATGACAACTCCATTGTTATCTACTCTTCCTATAACTCACACATTTTGTAGAAAGCAGTTGCTACACTTTAGAATGCATGGGGAGTGCTACAACACTCATGTTTAACCACAACTGCAATACTGACTTTTAAAAGCTGGTATACAACAAAGCACAATCTGGATCAGCAAAATGCATCCCCTAATATTTTGTGCCCAGTGCAGTTGCCCCCTTTGCCCCACCCTAAGGACAGTAATGCTGTCACACAAATTTGGAGAGAGAGAGATGTGTGTGTGTGTGTGTGTGTGTGTGTGTGTGTGTGTGTGTGTGTGTGTGTGTGTGTGTGTGTGTGTGTGTGTGTGTGTTTGTGTGTGTGTAGTAACACTGTGCTGGCCATGAAAGGGGATGGGTTAACTGAGGGGACTAAGCCTAACAGATCATAGGTAGCAAGAAGGACTGGCTGTAATCCCATGTGTGAGAAAGTGGGATAGTTAAGGACAGGTTGCAGTCCTGTGTGAGGGATGGTTCATCCAACCAGGACACAATGAATATGCAGGATCAGTGACAGCTCTGTCCTGCAGGTTTCCATCCACACACTGTGCTATATGCACACAGACAGCATGGCAAGCTGCAAAGTATGGTGAACCTTTAGCACACCAGGCATAGACTATAATAAAAACACAGGTGAAATGGTAAGCTTGTCTTCATGTTCCTAGCTGCTACACTGTGACACAGAGGCAGAACAGATACAATGTAAAAACCCACTAGAGTATGAGCAGAACAATGGTTATGGTCATGGTATGACAGCATAGGTTGACTGGCCTGGACTGCCATGCATACTCACACTGATTCATATGTGTAGTCACAGATGTACCTGACCTATTATTTAGCCAAAAGAATGGCAGCATCTGAAGAAGTTCACAAAACAGAAAACAAAGTTGATATTGTATGCCCTATGCAGGCAGGCAGGCAGACATATTCTTAGCCAAGGTAAATCAAACAAGGCCTCCTGGGACCAGCTGTAGCAGTGACTGATACAGGGCATCAGTTTAGTCGGTGGATAAAATAGAAAATATAGAACACTGCAAAAGGTGCATCACAGGATCACTGATATGTTCCTGCATGTCAGAATCATGTCTCTAGACACTGACAGGGATATGGTGATTCTGGGGGTGGACCCCCAACACAGCAGCATCTTACAGATACAGAGGAATTCCTGTTATTCCTCAGTGGTGAAAATTAAACAACCATCATATCTGGATGTGGATTGGAAGTTGGAGCCAGGATATTGGCACCTTCCCAAGTGTCAATAAGGGAACTACCGGATGACTAGTGGCACATGCCATTCCTATAGGACATTACCTAGCAGAACTGCACGTTTTACTGAGATATACATACCTGCATTTATGCCAACCAGGGACATCAGGACTGAAGCAAAGACAATCTGCACCATGAGGTATGACTGCCAGAGTGTCTGTACAGGATGCCCCTTGTGAATACTGACATTTCTTACTTCTGTAGGACATTGACTTGCACATCTGCATGGTTTTCTTGGGCATATAGATTTGCATTTATGTTCACAAGATCATAGAGGCTGGAACAGGGATAACATATAAGACAAGGTGCCCATGTCCCCATAGTCTACGTATGGTATTGGCACACAGCAGTCTGTGTGCCTTATAGTAGTGGGAGCCACACATTTGTACCAGTGTTGTTACAAGTATACTGTCTATCTGTATACTTGTGGCAAGTTTACTATTTGTATGTGTTTTAAACAAGTTCCATTGGAAGAGGATCAAGTACAAATCGTCTGCACATCCCTGATATCAGTGTCTCTCTGCAGGTACAGTCTGAGGACATAGTGGCACTGTCTACAGTGCTAACAGTCAAGGATACACTCCCATTACCCATATTTAAAGGCACTACAGAGGTCCATAATGAACATCTGGTATTATTCACATGTAGTGTAGGTCATCCTGTTCATGTTAGCTCCATCTCTTGAACACAAAGAGTACCAACAAAGACAGCATCAGTGGACCAAACTATCTCTGAGGAGTGCACACTCAACATTGAGGAGAAGCATGTAAGTGGCCATTACCACCATGACATTAGAGCATAACATGATCTGAGTTTTACCCTTGGCATCAATCAGTTGATGTGCAGATCTGAGATCCAGGCACAGATGGTGACTACTCAGACCACATCAGAAATGTGTAGTGTGCTGTATGTCCTGCATAAAGACTTGTAACTATTGCAGAGACTGCTTGACATGTTGCAATGCATGCAAAGTGATGTTGCATATCACTATAAGTAGTTAACAGACCAATCATAATGGTGTTTGCTGTTGTGTGCTGGCAGTGATGCTGGATATGTCTTGGAGTTGTGGTTGATAAGCCCCACCTACATCCATCAGACTTTGACAGTGAATGATTACAGCACCATAAAGCTCACAGACATACTACATCATTAAGCATGTGTTCAGTATGATGAAGGCAGTGATATCCCACTTGGCATTCATTAAGGCATAAATTTAATTATAGGGAAATGGCTGCCATGTTCATGCTAGGGAACAGTTTTGCACTGCAGGACTGCACACCAGGCTAACTCAGATAGCACACACAACTCTAGACATAGTTACACTGTTTATCCACTCTGTGGTTGCCCTCTTCCCTGGCTGTAGTACTCTCCTGAATGTGAATGATCTTCTTTTGGGCCCACTGTGGCCTCTACCTCTGGCCATGGGCATTCTCTTGGTAATAGATGATATTCATTTGATTCCACTGTGGCCTCTTCCCTGGCCATGGACACTCTCATGGATATTGCTATCATTCATCTGGTTCCACCATGGGCAAATCCTAAGAAGTAATCTACTCAGGTCCCACAGTTCGGTGTTGGCCTTGTCCTCCATAGCCTTACTTCAGGTAACACTGACCCACTTATTGAATGCAGTGATATGGATACCATCATTTTGAACATGACAGCAAGAACCTCAGCAACATTCTCACACACATACCAGGGACACGCTGCCTCCAGTCCTAAGACTGCAAGGTCATATGGTTAACACAGCCAATGTTTCATGTTGAAAGCTCAACCCCATTACTATTGGAATAGATACTTGTAACTCTAAAACCCATTAACCATGTGTGTGGTTACTGTGGGCATCTTTCATGATGTCTTCACCAATGCTAGCACTGCTGTCTCCTGTCATCATGCCCCAACCTGTGCAAAAGATGGACTATATCTTGCCCACCTGTTTGGCTTATGGGAGTATGGTAATATCTGATGCACAGTATGGCCAGTCAATGCACTGTAATGCATAATCTGGACTTGATAATCCATGCATCTTTTTTATTCCATGTTTGTCATGTGGCACTCATGCATTCATAGTTATGGACCAGGCTCCACCTCTTTCCTAGTGCCTTGACATACTAAACCCAACTCTGACTCTCATGAGGTACTGATATAGCTGATCTCTCTGATGACTCCTCACCTGGCTCATCCTCCACTATTGCCACTGATATGTCAACCAGTGCTATGGGATCCCCATGCTAAACAGTTTTCATAGTACCATGTTATCTAGCATGGTACAGACCACAACTATTTTTCCACGAGTCTTCAAAGCATACTGCACTGTGCCTCTAGATGTATCCATGTAGCAGAAGTGGGCATTCAGCATCCTAAACACATACTCAGTGATGATGTATGCATGTTACAGAATGGCTTTGCATGCCATCTACAGCTAATACCACTATAAGTGATTTCTATCTATGTTCATGGGACTGGACCTGTATAGCCTACACAGGTAGCAATGTGTTCACTTGACAACTAGAGGTCCCTGTGGAAATTCACCATGCAAAAACACTGGTGTAGGTAGCTTGTGTAGCAGATGCAGGAATCATGGGGATTGTTTGAATATTGCACAGACTCGTACTTAAAATCTTGTACACTGCATATCACCTAGCAATTGGTGAAGTGAAAGCCCTTATGAATGATATACTAGGTGCCAAGTGGAGCAGGCGAACACTTGATAGTAATGCGGTTGCAATTAATGAACCTCTGTGAGATGGGTTATCCCATGTGATGTCTGCAATGTGATGGTACTCTCTTCTGCTTTCTATGGACACAAATATGCTTCTCCACATGCTGCAACATCACACCAGATAACTGGTGTAGGATTCACAAGGTTGACACCTGTGTAGCTGCTAATGTGTCTTCTGTCAAATACTAAAATGTCCCCATAGTGAGGATGATAATGGTACAGCTAACCTTTGCATTCACTGGCACTGGCAGTTCAAACATCACCATTGATTCCATGTAAGTAGAGCATGTGTTTACCAATTCTCGTATGATATCTCTGTCCAAATGGTAGTGGTCAGTTATGTCCAGGTCATGGAACTGATGCATGTCAGTAGCTGATTGTCTTTTCTGCATTTCTGAGGGCGGTGGTATATAACAGTACTGACACTGGCTCTGAAGTTTATCATCAACACATACTGACCAGCTACAACAGATGGTACTTCTAGCATCTTAGCTTGAGCAATGCACCTTTTCACACAAAAAAATATGGCAAATAGATAAGCCGATTGTCACATCTTTTTGCACTAATATTATATGCTTCTGAATTACACCAGCATGTTTGATTGCATCATGTTTTCATTACCATACTTGCAAGCAATTTCTATGTTGAATGTGCAATAATTTTCATACATTGCATGCTCTGCTCTTTTCCCACTACAGAGATCATGCTACATGTCTGTCTGAATTGCCCCCTCTCTGCTTCATCACTCACCATGGTGTTTGTTTTGAATACCTCCCATTGTCGGAAGATCTTTAGCAACAGCTTTGTGTGTTGGAAGCAACAAAGCAGCTAACCCAGTTAGTTAAGAGACCATATGTCATGGTGTCTGTATTCACAGAAATATACACATAGATTTAATTTATTGTACTGTTGTCAGTAACTAAAGAAATCATGGAAGGAAGAACAAAATCAATAAAGAATATACTATAGGTAGTGGCACACAGCTATAGTAAATGCAAACTAGAAGCAATGACTGAACATATTTTTCCCTACAGAAGGTGTAGTTTGGTTTCTGTTCCACAGCTGTGTCAGACTGTTTTCCCTGTAGTAACAGAAATATGGGCATGTCTATTAATAGACAGCATTCTTTTGAACAACTTGATATTGCTTACAGAGCAATTACCGAAATGCTGCTCCATGTTCATGTTAGCATCTTGTCATCGCACTTAGGTGTCAGTTCTGGAAGTTACGCACCTCCCTCCACTACTCATCATAAATGGGATGTCAATGCAGCTGTCAGTTTCAGCACTTCAGATGCTACTCCTTAATGAGGGGTTCTTGAAAGTGACTTTGGGTGAAGCAGGGTATTTAATTTTCAAGGTCTTTAAACCCCACAAAAATCAAGTCATAGTCCTTTAGTGAACTTAATGCCGAATGCCTGCCAAGGTTGCCCCATCTTGTTTTGAAAGTTCCTTATTGGTGATGCAAGTCACTTTTCACTGCCTAAAGTTAAAGTTGAGATAAAGGGCCATCTAGATGAAAGCTATCTTCAGCAGTGTTTGACCAATCAAGTTCATTTTGTTGTTTATAATCCATGTGAACTAACATCTTTTCCCACTTATGGATAACTAGATCGGAATGCAAGAGGCTTTAAAGTGAACATTACACATTTCACAATTTGGAAATTACCTCTTCTAGATAACTTTAATTTTTAAATACATTACACTTATACAATAATTTGTGTTCTGCGATCACATTACCCAAAACTATTTTAATATTTGCTGGTATCCAGAGACAGTTGCAACTTCCTCAAGTTTGTGGTATTTAGAGAAAGAAAAATGCTGTGACCAGTGCAGATTCAGGATGTGCAACTTCTCATTAAACTTGGCGGTAGTCATTAACGGAGAACCGCACCCAAAAACTGAAACAAGAAACATGTTTTTCAGCAAATCTTGAACTTTTCTGCATTGAATGCCTCTGTATCAACATAAATGGTTAGTGGCTACTGCTATTTTCTAATTTGTTATACCCCAAAATGATCTGAAGGAGGCTGCCAAGGCTAGCATTATTTTGTTTTATAGTCAATGCCGTCACCTGCCTGATGTTATGTTAGAGGGACAGAAAGAAATATTTATGATGAGGGGATCATTTACTGTAGGTTTCTCTCTCATCAGTTGTCAGCATTGCTGAGACTACTTACTTTTCACTGTCAGCCTCAACCCCCATTTTTAATTACTTTGCTATCTTTGATTTCCATTAGTGGCCATCTCTGTTGCAGCATTTTAAGGAATGTTTGAATGACAGGCTTGAAAATGTAGCTAAGTACTTTTTTAAGTAACGACCGTAGTTCAGTGTTCAAGTGTGAGAAATATGGCCCCTGAGATTAATAGGTGTTACGTGGGCTGATATTATATTTATTTTACATTTGTTTACCAAGAGAGTCTGACTGGGAGAACCCATTTTCAGTGGAGGCCCAAAGAGAAAAGCTCCACATCATGATAGAACACTGTAACAGAGTAATAACATACATAGCATAATTATATTTATACAATGGTAAAATAATGTATACAATGATAACAAACTTTGCTGCAGACTTGTTGTGTAAAGTACATAAATAGCAGAAACAATCAGGTGAAGTTAGCAAGAAAATCATAGTATGAGTTAAGCACTATAGGAAAGTCTGGTTCTCATTGCAATTCATAAGTGATTGGCATATGGAAGCTTACTGAACTTATCTATGCAGTATAATATACAATTTATAGTAAAAATAGAGAATCATGTATTTTGTACCTCATTCCATTCCATTTTTGTTAATAATGGAAAGAGGTGGAAGAAGTGAGGAAGGTAGGGATAGGTTCATAGGTAGGTACTAGGCTATTGACCCTAGGGCCTATACAAGCCTAGCCAAAAAGATACCCTGGCTTTCGCCACCCAAGAAAATGATTTTCCTGTGCCACTGTCAAGCAGAGCCATAGAAGTGATCCCTGGGGTGAATTTCCTATTACCCATCCAGTCATCAAGATTTTTCTTGAAGAGTGCTAATGAGGAGGTCTGTTTGACATAGATAGATAGTCTGTTCCAGAGTATGGGAAGTCTCTGGGACAGGAATCTATCCCTCCAGCATGTTCTGTTTATTGTGGTGACAAGGGTTTAGGTCCCTAGAGTGTGTAGCTCAGAGGGATTGGGATTAATTTAAATGGAGCATGTCCAACAGCTCTGGGTTTGACATAGCTTTGTATGTTAGGTAGAGATCACCTCTGAGTAGGCGATATGCAATGGAGTAAACCTGGAGTTTTTGAGTCAGTCTGTGTAAGGCATCTGTTTAAGGCCAGTAATACTCTTTGTGAGGTATTTTTGCAGCCTTTCCAGTTGTTGTAGATGTCTTGTGAGGTACATACCAAAAGGGGCGTAGTACTCTATAATGGGTCTAATGAGTGATGAGTATAGGGGAACAATGATCTCATTTTTTCTGGATGAGAAACCTTTTGTGATGAGGTGTGCCACATAGAAGGATTTCCTGACCACTGTGGCGATGTGATTATCAATGGAGAGACTACTGACCACCTGTGTCCCAAGGTCTCTTATCACATTTTTGGCATTAAGTAGACTACCAGCTATGTGGTAGTTCATGGGTACAGAGCTTTTACCAAAGGGGATGACAATACACTTTTTGGCATTGAGCTTCAGGCCATGGCTTTGACACCAGGCATCTGTTTCAGTGAGGCCCTTTTGTAGTATGTCCACATCGTTAGGAGTTTTGATTATGGCTCCTAGTTTGCAGTCATCTGCAAACTTTGTTAGCCAAAGACCTTCAGTGTTAGCCTGTACTTCAGAGAAGTAGATACCAAACCGGAGATGACCCAGGACTGAACCCAGTGTTACCCCACTTGTCACTGGTCTGAAGTTGGATTTGGAGTCTGCTACTTTCACATTGTGGGTTCTGTCTGTGAGCCAGTTGGCAACCCATCTTGTGACATAGGGATTTATACCTAGTTTAGTGAGCTTATCTATAATTCCAGAGTGGGGGATGGTGTCAGAAGCCTTGGCGAGATCTAGATAAGCTGTATGAACCACATTACCCTCATCTATGGCTTTGGTGACTGCTTCAAAGAAGTCAATCAGGTTTAGGAGATATGAGCTGCCTTTTACAAATCCGATCTGGGTAGGGTCCAGAGTTTGGAGATTACCAGTGGCTTTGTTTATGAGTTCCATGATGATACGTTCCATGGCCTTGCAGACCAGGCTCATCAGGCTAATGGGGTGGTAATTCTTGGGGTCCATCGTGGCTCCCCCTTTGTGGAGTGGGATAACCATCGTGGTGCACCATTCAGTGGGCACAAAGCCTGAGGTGAGGCTATGATTGAACATGGTACTTAGGTAGGGTGCCAGTTCATTCTGTAGTTCATGTAGAATGCCGCCTGGGATATTGTTAGGTCGCATGGATGCTGTGTTCTTGGCTTTGGAGAGTGTGTTTTTTCCCTGTGCAGCCATGATTACAGGAACTTTGCATTCTTCCAGTATGGAGATGGGCCCTCTAGGAGGTGAGAGGGGGGTAAAGTTAGCACTGAACCTATCTGCCAGGATGCTGGCAATATCAGTTGGTTCTGTATATTTAGTGCCATTGTGCTGTAACTCAGAGCAGATCTGAGTGTTGCCATTGAGATTCTTGACATAGTTATAGAATGCTTTGTGGTTGTCTTTAGAGTCTGTGGCAATTTTTTTTTTCGTAACTAGCTTTGGAGGATTTTATGAGTGATCTCAGCTTCTTACTGAGGTTGACCAAGGAGCTCCTCCAGTCACAGGATTTTACTCTTTTTTGCAACAGTTTCTTTCTTCTGTTGTAGAGTTTGTTTATGGCAGAGGACCACCAGATTGGCTTCCTTTTTTTGGAGGATGGCATCTTGGTTCGATTAGGGATAGCATGAGCCATGCACTCATGTAAGTGCTTATAAAGTGCATTTGTGTAGGATTCAGCAGTCGTACCTCTATTGTCCGTCTGCATGGATGTCATGTAGTTTGCCACTTCTGTCTTAAGAAGTGTGAAGTTGGCTTTGGAGATGTTTTTTTATGGTGGTTTCCCTAATTGGGGGTGGGGGAGGGATGTGGATGTCTAGGGTGATTAGCTTGTGGTCGGATCTGACTAATGAGGAATTGACCTCTGGTGTGGAACACCAGTTGCCCATGTTGGTAATGACCAGGTCTAGGATATTGCTGCCCCTGGTGGGGGTGTGAATAAGTTGATCCAAGGTGTTGGAATTTATGAATTCCAGAAAATGTTGAGCAAAAGAGTTGGTATATGAGTAGTTTTCCCAGTTAATGGTGGTGTAGCTGAAATTGTCCATTATTAGGGTGTTGGGTTGTACCCTAATACTTTCCAGTGTATCAAGAAATGAGGAGTAGAAATCAATGGGCATGGAGCGGGGTCTGTAGCAAGCTACAATTTGGATTGCGGTCTTGCCCAGAGTTAGTTGCACTTGGATAATCTCGGATGCATTATGCTGTGCAACTAGCCTGGAGGTGTGGATATCCTTAATGAATATGGACATGCCTCCGCCTTTAGTGCTTCATTCCGGTTAGGTGGCCGAAAGGTGTGATATGAATTATACCCTGGTAATGCAGGGGTGCTCTTTGGAGCTTTGAACCAGGTGTCTGTCACTGCACAGATGTCGATGTTCTCCATTTTAAAGAGTGCCTCGAGTGAGTGCATTTTGAGGTTTAGACTTCTAGCACTGAGTAGCATTACCCTCAGATTTTGCTTGCTTGTACCTGTTATGGTGGTGAATTTGCCATTTGAACCTTGCCTAAAAAAGGCACTATAGGGGTGGCAAGAGCCTTAGCCAGTATCCGGAATCTCAAGGACGACAGGTGCAGGCCATCTCTGGCAAAGCATTGTGGTCTGTCGATTATGTTGTCCCAGGCAGACAAATACTGGATCCTCTTAGAATGACACCAGAAGTTTAGCCAATTGTTGAAGTCATTCATTTTGTCCTTGTACTGTGGTATAATTCTGGGTGATGGCAGGTTGCTACTCAGGGCTAGGGTCATACCTGCCTGGGCCAAAAGATCGGAGAGCTCCTCCATGTCTTTTTTCATGTAGTCCAGGGAGGTATGTCTCAGGTCACTCACACCAACATGGATAATGACAGTGTCATATTTGTACTTGTTGTGGAGTGACATGAGTGTGTGCATTATGTGGTGGATCCTGGAACCTAACAGGCAGCTGACAGTAACTTTCTCCTTGTTTAGCCTGGTGAGTGGAACATCAGTGTGCCTGACTATAGAGTCACCTATGACTAGAGTGTTGGATACATTGTTATGCTTATGGGCTGTGGTTGAGTGGCACACTGAGTTTGTGGGCTATGTGTCATTTGGGTTGTGTTGGGGGGGTGGGGTTTGCTTGCGTTTCTGCTTTGGAGGTCCCTGATGCTTGGGAAGGTTTTTATTAAGAGACTCTGTGAATGTACGTGTGTGTTTTGTGTTTCTATGTGTGTGTTTTGATGGTGTACATTTTGAGGGACTATGTGATAAGTGTGGTGTGGTGCAAGTGTTAACCGTCTCCTCTTGACTGTCTAGTCCAGTCTTGGGTGAAGAGAGCTTTGCTTTCAGTTTGGCTATATAAGTGCATCTATCACAGGTTGTAGTGTTGGGTGGTAGGAGGAGAGGGTTGTCTGTGTACATGAGGCATTTGCTGCATTGCCCCAAGATGCCCAGATTCATCAGGTAGACAGGAGAAATCACCAGGAGCTAACCCTTAGACATGTCTGGATAGGTGCTAATTTATTAAGTACTAAAAACTGCTTTCATCTAGACAAGTGAAGAAAGTTGAGTGCTGTAGTAATTTGCAGCTTATTTAGTGCTTACAATGAGTTCTAAACAAGTGCTGAGTTCAAAGAAACAGATTTGAGTGCAAAATTAAGCTAGAAGGTTTCCCACCAACACAGAAAGGCTTGGGGGCTCAGAAGCCTACAAACAGTCTAGACCAATTACTGTAAAGGCAGAAAACAAGCTTAAACATTTTTTTTTCTTTCCCATATGCTCTCTTTGTACACAGTAGGAGTGCCTGAAATCAGAATATGATCTCACTGCACTCAGTTGAGTGAGAAAATGAGATGAGCCCAGAAAGAGTATCCAAACACAAATTTACAAGAGGGGCGGGCAGTTTCAAAGCCACCAAGATTAACACCAAAACAGAAACAGGGAGGGTGGGTAGGGAACTAACTTTAAAAACAGAGTCAAAACTTCCAGTTCAGCTAATATTCAATGCAACACAATAAATCAATTAAAATGCTGTATTATTTGAAAGAAAGTGCAGATAAAAGGTACTTAAATTCTCTTATACTTCCAGTTGAATACAGCTAGATCTTAGCCGGCCAAAGCTGAGGTTTTAAGCAGAAAATATTCCAAGATGTGCCACTTAAATAGGCAGTAACAGGATATCAATGAATGAGACTACCCTCACCTGCAATTACTAACAGGCAATACAATTCTAGCAAGCACTAACTGAAAAAACAGGTACTTAAAAAAGGTAAAAGGTACTTAAATTCTCTTATACGTCCAGTTGAATACAGCTAGATCGTAGCCTGCAAAATCTGAGGTTTGCTTTTAACTGTAAACAGACAATTATAGTAATGTACACTATTACAGTTCATAGCTGTAGAACAGAGTAGACTAGTAAATGACTACCTTCCTCACATACAAGAACACACTAAAAAAAAGAAAAAAAAATGAGTGTGTTATTTCAGCCTCAAAACATGCAGTATTTAGTTATAATCTTTGTAATCTTGCAAAGACTTTAGGCTTACATTTTTTGCAACTTAATTATCCTTTCATGTGCCATTTTATTTATATTCCAACAAACGTCATGCAAAATGGGATGTGAAATTAATTAATGAGGCTAAAATTAATTCTCAAAAAGAGCTGCTTCTTTCTTTCTTACCCAAGGATTTATAGAAGAGAGTCTCACTTCCATGAAAAAACTTGTAACATTTAAAGGAGAACTCTGCCCGAAATTCAGTTTTTTTTTATTTTCAAAAAGTGTTTTCCTTTCCAGTAATGCAAAACTAAACAGTTCACATACAGAAAAAAAAACATTATTTAATAATTAAGTTTGCTTTTTTGTTCTTCCTCTGTCTCGCCTATTACATCACAACAGCTACTGAGTGGCACAGTAATCAAGTTATGTCACTTATCCCAACAACAGAGTCATTAAGAAATCAATGACATTTAAATGTGCCTTATCAGTTACAACTGCCAGCATCACACCTCAGATAAATAGTGTAGCCTGAAGTCTGAACAAAGGCAAGGCTTTCAAGCTTAATTTTCAGATCAAAATGTCTTTCCCTGTAATTAAACTCAGTGTCACAAAGAAAGAAAGTAAATATGTTAATCTAACTCTTCTTACTTTCTGTCAGTATATGATTTTGTATTTATCTATACTGTAATTTCTGCAAAAGTGCACACTTTTTCTGGAGTTGTTGGAAAAGATTTTAGTTCTAGGTACAATATTTAAAACTGTGAATGCACCACAAGCCATCACTTGGTTTGTTCTTAAACAAAAAAAACTTCTCAAACTTAACCTCACAATCAAAATCTCTTACCTTTTACTCCTTTTGTCATATGTCATGTTTTATACTGTTTGAACTGTATTTTCATTGCTAGATACTGTTTCATTACTCTAATTGCATGTTTAATGAATTACTTAACTGTAAACTGCTTTTTCATACTGAGAGTTGTATTTTCTGTTTGTGAGTGCTCTATCCAAGCTTTTATGTGCATTTTTGATTTTTTGAGGTTTCTGTGTTCTACAGCTAGGAACTGTAATAGCGTGCATTACTATAGCTGTCTGTTTAAAGTTAAAAGCATTGCTAGAGTCTGCTTGCTCCTTGATCTGTTGAAAACTTTAATTTATTGACAACAGCTAGGAACTGTAATAGTGTGCATTACTATAATTGCATTTTTATTTAATTACTAAATTGTAAACTGCTTTTTCATACTGAGACTTGTGTTTTCTCTTTGTGAGTGTTCTTTCTATGCTTTTAAAGTGAGGTTTATGTGTTCTGTTCAGGTGGCATATTCTTGATAGAAACCTGTTGTCTGGGCCTGGTAGTTTTGTTGGAGTTTCATGTGTTTCTGCCAGCCATTTTCTGCTGATAGTCTGTCTTCATTATTATTATTGAGAGTAACAAGGCCTCCTGACCTTCTGTAGTATGAGTGATTGGGTAATAGCAGGGGCTAAGTAGTAATTTGATCTTCTAACTCTTCCATCCTTACTGGTATATAAACCCTGTGTCTTGAAAAGGTAGTGCTTGTATTTATCAGGCTGTGGATTGTATTTCATTACTGAAACTAAACAGAAATTCCTTAAGATTCCAAGAGCAGGATAAGTTATTTCTTACACTTATTTCACTGAACTGCACTTCTGAAACACTTATAATTGTGCTATACAGTTGATCCACTACATGTTTCACTGTTATAAAACTTTTTTTATTGTTTCACTGCATTTATGTACTTTTTTATACTGTTTTACATATATTTTTCATTGCTAAATATTGTTTCATTACTTTAATTGCATGTTTACTGTATTACTTAACTATAAACTGTAGTTCTGTGTACATTCTTGCATGTGAAAACTTTTCATTGAGTGTTTTCTTGAAATATCACATCGAATGTTTTATTTTATTTTTTTTCCAGTGTATTCTTATGTGTGAGGAAGGCATGCAGCCAATAGTCTTCTAAGTGGTGTGGGGGGGGGGGGGATTCTGTATTTCTGTTAGCACTCCTGCAAGTAAAAGCTTTTCACTGAGGGTGGTGGGGGATGATTCAATAAAGCCTACATGGAGTGATTTTCCATGTAGACATAGTGGCACGGCCCCAACATGGGAACCGGCAGCCAAGCGATCCAGCAAACAGAGCAGAGGGGCAGGACACAAAAGTGTCCGTGGAATGCAAATCACCTCATAAGCAGGTAAAATCCATGCAAATGAGGGTGATTTGTGATCCAATAAGCTGAATGGGACCTGTGTAATAGGCGTGTTGGTGTCAGAAATGTGCATAGAAAGTAACTGTGTACAGAAATGCAAAAATTAAACGGGCTGTAAAAGCCCAAAAAGAAGGTTGCATATTACAATGTAAGCATGGAAATGGCCAAAACTATGCCAATTGAGTCCAAAAAAAATGCAAATCATTATAAAATATTAATGTTTTTTAATACTCATATTATGTTTGATATGGCGCACAGCAATGCACAAACATGCTGTGATCCAAAAAAAAAAAAAAAAAAAATATATATATATATATATATGGTTCCCCTTCACAAAGTCGAACCGCCACAATCTTGAAATTCACATGGTCAAGACCATTTGCTCGAAATTGTGGAAGCTCAACAGTGTGAATGGGGAACGACATACAGCGCAGAATGGGAGATTTCCTTTTCTCCACTGTAGTGTGATCTCAGAGTTGGAATAAATAAGTTAATAAATAAATAAGTAGAAGGGGGTGTGGGGTGCAGGGGTGTAGAAACACTTTTTTTTGTTAATGTTATTTATTTTTTAGCTCCATTTCACAAAGCTGAGCTTCAGAAATTCGAGCATATGGCTTCGGCCATATGCATTTCGAGTTTCTGAACATTCGACCTTGTGAAGGGGAACCATATATATATATATATATATATATATATATATATATATATATATATATATATTAAAATGTTGAAAAACTGAAAATAAGACATTTGCAAAAATAATGCATTATAGTGCCCTGCATGCAGAGTGTACAATGGCAGGTTTCAATGGTTGCTAAGGAGGCATACCCTGGAGTAGTGAAGTATCCAGGGAATATGCAGTGAACTGTATGCAAATGAGCTGTGGTTACTGAATAGCAAAAATGGGCCACTGTGTCTGCAAATAAAAACTGTGTTGGTGTTAGTAGAACAGGTAGCTGACATTAAAAGGTGGTGTGTCACACTGCGTTTAAGAAGATTGGAGCTCAGCTGCACCTGTTTGCACTCAGCTAAGCACAGCTAAGCAGGGGTGTGGATCTAGTGCTGCTAAGCTTTGTTTAGCTATGAGGCATGTGTTTTAGCTGATTTAAGCTATGCTGAGCATGCCCGTGCATGGGGGTGTGTCTAAACTTCTGACCACTGTTTATACTAGCACTGAAGGTTTGCACACCACACCTCAGTGCTTAGCAGTGAAAGAAATTAAAAAAAAATACAATTAAATTGCCTGGAAAAGCCAATCAAGTATAAATGACTGATAAGCTTTGTTCCACTGACATTGGGCCATTCAAAACCTTCAGTGATGGACCTGGCAGGTTGAATGCATCATAGTCAGCCAATCACACAGGCTTCAGCAGCACACCACTATAAAGTATGCATACACCCTTCAATCTGATTTTTCCCACATACTCTGCACCATTGGAGTCCACACTTAGGAATTTTAACTGACAAAATGAGAGGGGGTGCTGCTGCTTTTCTACATCTGTATGTGCCTGAGGTTAAGGTCAGTCCTGGTGCTAATGCTGACAATAGGCCCAGACTGAGAAGGAGAAGAGTGTTCAGGCCCAGGGTAACCTTCCAGGGGCTACATGAGCTGGAGATAGTAGAGCACTACAGGGTGGACAGGGACATACTACAAGAACTGACTGAGCTTTGCCACCCTCAACTCAGACCCAGAGCCAACAGAGGGGAACCCATCCCAGTGGAAACAAAAGTATGTGTAGCCCTAAGAATGCAAGCCACAGGTACTTTACAAAGACCTATTTGGGACATGATGGGGGTCTCACAGGCATCTGCATCCAGGGTACTCCACCAGTTTCTGGATGCCATGCAAACACATGCCAGTGAGCACATATATTTACCCTGCACCCCTGAGGAGAGGGCCAGCAATATGCATCTCTTCCACCATGTAGCATACTACCCTGAGATACTGGGTGTCATAGACTGCACTCATGTGCACATCAAAACACCACCTGGTGAGGAGGGTAGAGTCTACATCAACTGCAAGGGGTATCATTCCATCAACTGCCAGGTCATGTGCAATGCCCAGGGCATCATCATGAATGTGTGTGCTGGCAGCCCTCACAGTTATCATGACTCCCAAATCTGGTAAGCATCACAGCTGTACCAGACATTTGCCGGGGGGGGCATCCCACATGGCCATCTACTGGGGGATGCAAGCTATGCACATGGAACTGTGGATGATGACACCCATCAGAAATGCACACACATCTACCAAAGAATGCCATAATAAGGCACACGCACAAACTAGGAACATCCTAGAGCATGTGTTTGGGCTGCTCAAGTCATGGTTCCACTGCTTTAGTATATCTGGTGGAGCTCTGCAGCACTCTCCAGCCACATGTGCACACATGTTCACAGTATGTACCATGCTACACAATATGATCCTGCGGAAACAGCTGCAGCACGAACATCACAGGGAAGGGGCATACAGCCCCCTGACAAGTGCCAAGGTCCCCACAGCCATAGGGGGACTCAGAGGAGGAACCCCCTGAGCCTGTCCCTATAGGCAGACATAGGCATGCCCAGTATGCTCTGGTCTTGGCAAAGAGGCAATGCATAGCACATGCACTGACATTCTAGGGACCTAGAGACTGACACCTCATTCCGACTCACATACATAGTAAAAAGAATGCCAGCCACACCACACAAGCTGTACCTTACCATGCATTTGCTGTGTACTAGGTAAGTCACTCTTCTTTACAATAAATGTATGTGGTACTAGAAAATGGTAGCACATGTATGGATCTGCTGCATGTATGCTAGGGAACAGAGTGAGCTACTGGGATACCTGCAGACAACTGACAGCTATGTGGGAGAACAGGAGCTCTCTGCCTAATACTGGCTGCACCATAATATGGATTAGGCCCCAAGGCAACAAATCCCATGGCACTATGCGAGGAAAATGACAAATAGCGGTGTCATAGGACAGATGCACGACTGTCAATGCTAGAGTTCCCTACCCCCAACACACCTGTGTTCCCATACAACTGCAGTAACATTCATGTTTGCAAGGTAATATCAGCAAAACACACAATCCCAGGGCTGTCCCAATCAACCTGGTACCCTAAATATAACCCAGGGCAAAGAAAATGTTTTTTGCCCTTTTTTAACCACATATTAAAGTAACAGTTTCACTATTACTGATATTTTAAATAAAAATTGGGAAACTATTACGAGTGACTAGGATATCCAGGACAGACTGGGGTCACATCCTAAAACTATGTACAGGTGTGTGCCTAATTTACAAAGCATTATAGAGAAGCAAGTGGTTAAGAACAGTACTAACACTGGGAGGATGGCTCCATGTGGAATGTGTAGTCAGTGCAAACATATTTTTATTGGTACAAGTGTTAGTATATGGGGAAGAAATATTGATGCAAAAGAAAATATTCCTGTTATTCCCAGTCAGTGGTATACATTGCTTTGTGCTTGCAATGTCCTGCCTTTTATGTAGGCAAAACCGACCATAAACTTGCTCAGAGAATATATGAACATCAATATGATATAGCCCATAAGAAAGAGACTAATGCCTTATATTGGCATCTGACCAAGTACCCTGAACATCAATTTAAATTTGTGGTAGTGCATCAAGTTCAAAAAAATCCCTATAATGGCCCTTGGAAACTATACTTGGAACAAAAAGAAACTTGGTTGCAAATTTATTTAACTGCATGATTTCCCCCAGGGCTGAATGACAGTATTTTCATCTCCAGTACTTTAATATTAAAACAGTTTGAAAGACAACAAGTACAGCTTTTAAACTCATGTCTGCCAACAAGCATGATAGTTTTTCATATATTTGTTCTATATGTTTTTAAACATTTTTTTACATGCTTAAATATTTTGGTAAACAAAGGGTTACTCTTAGGGTTGCAGGTTGCAATTTGCATTTTTTATCATTGTTTTAGATTCATTGGCTGTTTGGACCATGATGTATTTTAAATGTGGAATAAGTAGGACATAACTTTTTTTCTTTATCTGAAAAAGTTTGGTTCTTGTATCTGACAAAAGTGCTTATTTTCATTTAAGTTTGTGTCCTGGGATTCTACACACTGCTGTGCTTGTTTTTTTGTTTTACTAGTTTTGGTTGCTGATTTTTGTGGAACCTGGTGACATGTTCCATTTCCACAATATGCAGAGGTCACTGTGCTATGTATGTCTGTACTTGATAGCATCAGGAATTAAATTGCACTATTTGGTGACTGTTGTGGCTTAGTGGGCTAAGTACATTACCATGGTTGATGGTGCTCATGGTTCGAGACTGGCTGTGCCTACTATTTTGCATGTGAGCTACACCTATGGTTGGAGTTCTACAGACTGTCTATATGTCACTGTTTGTTACTGCAAGTAAGCTGGCCAAACCAGAGACAATGGAGGAATAAGGGGCTACAGATATGGACAGTACACAGCTCTGAGTAATCTAGAAGGTGGCTAGTAGAACAGCAGGTTGTAACATGTCACAGTAGCAGCAGGATGTCAAGGCTGTCACGTAACTCTGTCAGTACTTATAACAAGTCAGAGGGCACCATCACACCTCTCAAATGTACAGAGTTTTGCAGAATGTCCACATTTTTGCCTCATATTTCTGGTCCATTTGCATAACATTGCAGTTTTCTGGCAAACTAGTGACAAATCAGTAAAGGCTGATGTTAGAAAATGATGACAGACATTTGAGATGCAGACTTCATACCCTTCAGAAAATTCATGCTAATACAAAACCTGTTATTCTACCAACTGTCTAGGTTTGTAAGAGCAATATTAAAAAAATATTGTCCCTATTTGTGGGCCTTTGTTGCACTTTTATATATGGCTTTGTTCCGATTTCCTGCTCTAAGAGGTTGAGAGGTATGGGCACCATATAGCATTATAATACCAATACAACTGTCTGAGGACCAGAGCAGGCATATGGGGTGCAATGCTGGGCATACTGCAGAACAGATACAGTCAGAGGTGTGAAGTCTGTAAACCTGTGTGTGATGTTACATCTTGTACCACAGTCATAGCATACCTACAACTACATAGAGCAGCAACTGTGGACAAAGCCAGGGACAGGAGCGGGACAAAGGCCCACACATAAGGAGAAGGATGAGCTACTGTCCAGACAAATATAGAAAATGCAGAGAATAACAGGTTGTCCAGTATCATGAGTTCCCTGCTGTATATAGAGTCAGTAAAACAACTGTCTCTTATCAGTTCCTAATGTCAATCTATAATGATATGCCATTGATATACCAGGAAATCACATTGCTATGTAAAATGTACCAGGCATATGATTCAAAACCCTGTTCAGTCTAATACAATCTGTACACACACTAGGTATGACGCAGATATTATGGTCAGCACACAGCCATGGAATCACTTGGCCATTATATCAGGGAGTTTCTGGATTGTTTAATCAGATGCAGCACCCAATTAGCTGTAGAACACAAAATCTCGGACTGGAGTACAGGTAGGTCAGGCCTGAAGTCCCCTTGTACATACTGATGGTCACACTGGGCATGCTCCTACACTTAGCTAATTTCAGCCCATGTCTGAAGCCTCATTTGCCTAAAGAACTGAGATGTCAGTATATCTTTGTGCATACAGACAGCTATGTATACCTAACTGTCTCTCCCTTATCTATCAGCATGTGGCACAGATAAGATATATATGTAGCTGTAGAGTTTTATATACACACAAATATATATATATATATATATATATATATATATATATATATATATATATATATATGTAGAGAAACAGAAAGGGGGAGTGTGAGAGAGAGAGAGAGACACACAGAAAGGTATAGAGTGATGCAGTGATGCAGCCAGTTGCTCACTGAGTGCAACTAGTGGCACATGCAACTAGTATGGTGAGCTATAATGTGTAATAGTAGGTATGTAGGGGTTCTAATCTCACATCAGCCATTGTGTGTGTGTGTGTGTGTGTGTGTGTGTGTGTGTGTGTGTGTGTATGTGTTCCACATACAGCAGTATACACACACCCAACAGACCTATGTCTATGCAATGGTCAATCATTTTATGGCTCTGTGGCTACTTTCCTCCACAACAGTGACCTCACTGTCAGCAGCTGCTGATGTCATCTACCCCAACAGCAGTGGGAGACACTCTCCAAACACATAAGCCCAGTGGTGCTTGTGATAAGTATATACCACTATAGTATATACAGCTAGATAGGTAGGGGCTCTAATCCCAACAATGGCAACTCAGTGAATGTGTGTGTATGTGTAAGTATATCCCCTTGCAGCAATGTGTCTGTCTTGCCTATGTGTGTGCAATGCTGATGCATTTTAAGGCCTATGCCTACCTGTTAACCCCCCCATTGGCTTGCTTTATAGGGCCTGCTGATGTCATCCACTTTTGAAGCACACTTAGACACTCTACAACCAAATAGGCCCAGTGGTGCATGTGATAAAAACATGTCACTATAGTATATACAATTAGATGGGTAGGGGCTCTAGTCCCAACAATGGCAACTCTGTAAGTGTGTGTGTAAGTATATCCCCTTGCAAAAGTGTGTCTGTCTTGCCTATGTGTGTGCAATGCTAATACATTTATGGCTCATGCCTCCCTAACTCCCCCATTGGCTTTCTTTACAGGGCCTGCTGATGTCATCCACCTTAGAAGCACAGTTACGCACTCTCCAGATACATAAGCTCTGTGGCACATACAATAAGTATGTTGTACTATAGTATATATCAATCGATAGGTAGGGTTTCTAATCTCAAAACTGGCAAATCTGTGAGTGCATGTGTGTGTGTGTGCATACGGCTGTCCTTGTGCCTGTGTGTATGTGATGGTTATACAATTTTAAGGGCCTGTAAGCACCCCATTGGCAAACTTTTCAGGACTTACTGATGTCATCTATTTTAGAGGTACAGTTAGACACTCTCCAAACACATAACCTCTGTGGTGTATGCGATAGGTACATAGCACTATAGTATTTATAGATACATAGGGTTTCTAATCTCAAATCTGGTAAGCGTGTGTGTGTGTGTGTGTGTGTGTGTGTGTGTGTGTGTGTGTGTGTGTGTGTGTGTGTGTGGTGCATGCATAGTGCTATAATGTATATAAATAGATGAGTAAGGGTTCTAATCTCAAAACCGGCAACTCTGTGAGTGCATGTGTGTATGTAAGCACATCCCTTCACAGCAGTGTGGTTGTCTTGTCTGTGTGTCTGCAATGGTTATACAATTTTAAGGGCCTGTGCAAACCTGTTAACCCCCCCATTGGCAACCTTTACAGTGCCTGCAAATGTCATCCCCCTGAACAGTAATGGTAGACACTCCAAAAACACATAAGCTCTGTGGCGTATGTGATATGTATGTCACACTATAGTATGTGCAACTAGAAAGGTAGGGGTTCTACTCTCAACAAGGGCAGTTCGTGTGTGTGTGTGTGTGTGTGTGTGTGTGTGTGTG